>NW_028258173.1:2121212-2272727 GCF_053883595.1 Heterocephalus glaber | reverse complement strand
AAACTCTAGCCGACCTGAGACAGCCTCAGGGCTCTGCTGACACACGAGACCCTTGTGGGGTCAGGTCAGCCAGAAAGGTTAGTCTGTAAAGAAAAAGACCCATAGGAAGCGCTCTAGGTCGAGTAGAATAAGAAGTGCTTTTTTCGTTGTCTTCTTCAAAACTGGGGACGTAGCCTTCACCACATCTTCTCTCGTCATTGCCAGAGACAACAAAGACAGAACTCAGAGTGGCCACGTGCTGGGCAAACCACAGCCCAGAGGTGTGGCCGTGGTGCCTGACCGGGAGCTGTTGCCAGTGGTCTTCATTCTCCTGCGGCTGCTCACTCATTTGGCTCTGCTTCTAGGAGCTGCCCACAGTCCCCAGGTATCTCTCACCACTGCTGACCCCGGGGTTTCTGTAGGAAGAAATGACCTTTTAGTCCTTTGTCTGAAGAGTCCTAGCCACCACCTTCGGATTTTGACTATGTCACTGACACCCAATCCAGTAATTCACACAGTATTTACATATCCCACCTGTCTCCACAGTAGCCTGTGATGGAATGCAGGAGCTCCTCATCACATTACATCAAGTTCACTTTATTTTTAAATTTTTTAAATGTGGTTTCATTTTTAACTGACACAGACTTGAATGTATTTATGGGATGCAGTGTGACAGCCGAGTGCCCGTACACAGGTGTGGCGATCAGGTCCTAAAATCCACTTGGAGGACACAGTGCCATGTCCTTGGTCCACACTGGGTGTGGAAAGGCTGATGAGCCCAGATGTCCCCCACATCTTCAGGCTGTAGGGGAAGAAGCAGGAGCATACTGCATGTCCCCACATTAAGGCTAAGCAGAGGGCAGAACTTGGGTAGCATCAAAGCCAGCAGCAGCTGCTCCTTCCACCTCTGCTGTTTGTATCACGAGTGGATCATGCCACGGCTTTCCCTGAGCAGCCACGCTCCAACTCAGGGCTGGTGTGCACTCGAGGGGGCCCCTCCTGAGCTCACCTCATCCACACATGCGGTCTCACTGGAGCTCTCTTCGGTTGCCCACAGGCTCTGGGGAACATCATTAAGCCTCCAGTCGAGGACCCGAAGGCTTTCCTACAGCAGCACATCCAGAGGGATCTGGAGCAGCTGACCAAGATGCTAGGCAAGAATGCGGATGAGACCAGCCTTGTGGTCCACCTTATGCTGCGCAGACTCCTCAGGACCCAGCAACCCACTTCGGGCCAGAGTAAGGAAAGAGGGAGAGGGGTGGCTGGCAAGAAACCAGGCTCGCTTCCTGTGGCTCCAGAGTGAGCAAAATCAGTGGGTGTGGGGAACCCCGAAGGACTTTCCTTGCTAGAGGGTGGGAGAGGCTGCTGGGTTCCTCCACCCTGGCTAGGACCTGCCGTGTGGATGGCCGGGACATTCATACACAGGGCTGACCCACGGTATTGGGAAAGTGTCTCCTCCAGAGCAGGGGATGTGTGTCCAGTCACTGCTTTCCTAAATGTTTCATCATTGTACACTGCCCCCATACGTTCACACGTCTACAGTTTGCTGTGTGAAACAAAAGCGGGCTATAGAACATTGTTCCCTGAGCTCATTTTTCTATTTGGAACATTTAAATCCATGGAGAAAGAAAAGGTCTGCAAGATAACTTTGTAAATGATTCTGAAAGGTGGCATTCAGAAAGATCTTCTTTTTGCTTATCTACAAAAATAGTTTAAATTACCATTGTAAGACAGTGTTATTTAAAGCATAATGATAAGTCAGGCATGTTGGTGTTTGTCTGTAATCCCAGTACTCTGGGGGGCTGAGGCAGGAGGATTGCAAGTTCAAGCTATGCCTGGGCAAATTAGCAAGAACCTGTCTCAAAATTAAAAAGGTGCCGGGTGGTTGGGATTGTACCTCAGAACGAAGGCCCTAGATTCAATCCCCAGCACTGCAAAAGAAAAAAGGCATAATGATAATAAAGCAATAAAAAGCTTTGCTCAGGGCCCGAGACTGTCCCCACTTGAGGGACTTCTTTACCAGAAGCCAATATTAGTATGTAGTTTCCATTCCAAAAAACATCCGATTTTAGTGAAGGCCTCCCATTCTGGTGACTTTCCGCCTACCCCGGCAAGCTCCCTGTCAAGGAGCTCCTGAGGCCCGCCAGCTCAGCTGTGCATCCACATCACCTCCAGAGGTCCCCGCTTGCTCGCAGGCAGCACCAAGATGGCACATGGAGGTGTGGGCCGCTGTCACGTGCCCCTGGGCCTCCGAGTTTCAGCTCCGTCCTAAGTAATTTTGTTCAGAATGGCTCTAAGATTACAGTTAATACGGGTTAGAGGGATCGTCAGTGGGTTGTTGGTGGTGACAGGAACTGCTTTAAAATACTTAGGTTAATTTAGGAAGGTATTACCACAAAGGGAGAATTACTTCTATTAACGTTTATTTACTGTTTCCTTTATGTAGACTGCTGTGGCTTTTGTTCCTTGGGTAACCGATACATTTTGGTTTTCTTTGTAGAGACTTTAAATTTTAGTGCACAATTATCGACCAAAGATGAGAGAAACAATTGGGAAAAATACACGGAAGCTCTTCTCTTACCTGAGCTGGAGGTGAGTGACCATTGTCCGGCTCCTCCTCCGGGACGCCTCTGTCCCTCATGTCTGCTGAGCCCTCCTGGGGAAGCTTCTGGAGACCCATGTCGGGTTGCTCTCCTCAAGTGCACCTCCTGGGGCTGCTCACAAGTCAGACCAGGGAACTGTCCAGGAGTCTTGAAAGTGTGAGCGGCAGTTTCCTTTTGTCTCTGTTACAATTTAGACAGTGTGCAAGAGTAAGAGGTAGAGAGGTGAACTGTCTCATAGAGACCCACAGGAGAGGCATTGAGATAAGATTCACTACTCCTGTGTTAGGTAAGAAGAGCGATAAAATATGGACCTCCAAGTGAGTCTCGCTCTATTTGGGGAGGCAAATCACCTACAAACATGAAACATTCAAATTATAACCGTGAATGTCCATGGCCACAGACAGACTCCAGGAAGCCCCAGGTGAAGTCACAAGGTGCCAGTCTGTCTGCAGTGCTGTCTCACTTCCAGGCTTCTGTGTCCTTTTCTTCATCTAGCATCTAGATAAAACCCTGCTCACCATGAATACTCTCATCAGCCAAGATGAACGCATCAGCTCCAGCCCCGTGGCCAAAATCATATTCGGTGACCCGGCGACCTTCCTTCTCCACCTGCCCCAGAACAGCGCTACCCACTGCTCTAAGATCTGGAGCTGCAGGAAGAAGATCACAGTTGAGTACCTCCAGCACATCGTGGAGCAGAAGAACGGCAAAGAAACACTGCCCGTGCTCTGGAATTTCCTGCAGAAGGTATGTGGGCCTCCCTGTGCTCTTGTTCAGAATCATTCTTCCTGGGGCAGGACTCTAACCGACCCATCCACACTGGGGTTCTGAAGAGAATGTGGGTAGCAGAGACTCAGGGAGGGTGTGGAGGTCTCCAGACCCACCAAGCATAAAGTCACAGGTGGAACACACACACGCACTGGGGTCAGCACTGACTTGTAAAGAGCTTCAGGGCCAGCAAAGAACCTCCCTGGTCACACTCAGCAAGAAAGCAAAGGACACAGCTTGTCCCCAGAGAGAGCCTAGACCAGGTGGTCATCCATCACCTGTCTGCTGAGCTGCCAGAGTGTAGTGAAGAATGAGTAGCCAAAACCAAACAGAATCTCTTCCCTGTTCTTACACCGTGTGGGCCATGCAGACTGCAGGTGGGAGTGAGCGTGTGCTGGCAGTGGGGTGCGGAGCTGTGGGTCACAGCAGTCAGGCCTTCAACCTGGAAATACACGCTGCTGACTTTCATCTGCTTGAGCTCTGGTTGCCTACAGTGGACTTTCTCATCATGTCCCTCCATGGACCAATATTTCCAGCTAGCGAGAAGCAAAATGATGCAGACATTTCTGTTGCTCACACTAGGAAGGACTTCATGTTAGTGCAGTGATCGCTCTTTGAGGCGCATGGTTTCATTCAGCCAAGGATGCTTAGATCCTAGGTCACAGAGCAACATCCACGAATGATGGCAATCACCGCTGCCTGACCTCTTGAACATCTGCCTCCAGCAGCTTCTTTCCACACCCAACTAGTCACATGGGCCCAAGAGGCAATTTCTTTTTCTTTTCAAATTTATTTTGCTATTAACATGTAGCGTGCATGTTAGTGCATGTTAGTGTGGTTCAGTGTGACAGCACCCACTAATCAAATTTAGCAACCCTTCTCCCACTCGGAATTACTATGCTAATTTCAGGTTGACTAAAAAACCTCACGAGAGAGAACAGGCAGCACCTGTCTTTCTGTGTCTGGCTTATTTCACTTCACATAATGTCTTCCAGTTTCATCTGTTTGGCTGCAAGTAACAGGATTTCATTCTTTGTGGCTGAATTGTGTAGCTACATTTTCTTTACCCTTTTATCTATTTATAAACACCTAGGTCGATTCCATAGCTACAATAAACATAGGCATACAGGTGTCTATGCTAATTTCATTTCCTTTCCATAGATATATGGAAAAGGGATAGCTGTATCATATAGTAGATCTGCTTTTAGTTTTTTGTTTGTTTTTGAGGAACCTCTATTACTGTTCTCTAAAATAGCTGTACTAGTTTATATTCCCAGCAGCCGTGTATGGGCGTACCTTTTTCTCTACATCCTCACTAGCACTTGTTATTTTTTTTTTTTATAATAGCCATTCTAACTAGGGTGAAATGATAACTTATTATAGTTTTGATTTGTATTTCCCTGATAGCTTAATGATATTGCAGATATTCTTTTATATATTTTTTGGCCATTTGTACTTCTTTTCAGAAGTGTCTATTCAGACCACTTTCATTTTTAATCAGATTAGTTTTTGTTAAATTTTTGAAGTTCCTTATATATTCTGGATATGAATTCTCTATCAATTGATTAGTTGGCAAATCTGTTCTCTTATTCCATTGGTTCTTTCTTCTCCACGTGGGTTGATTCCTTTACTGTGAAGAAGTTTGTGTGATGAAATCCTATTTGTCAGTTTTGCTTTTGTTTCCTATTCTTTTGGGTTCCTGTCCAGAAAACTAATGCTAGTGCCAACATCTCAAAGTATTTCCCCTGTGTCTTTTTCTAATAAGTTTAGAATTTCAGGTCTTACATTGAGGTCTTTGATCCCTCTTAAGTTGATTTTTGTACAAGGTGAGAAATAGGGGTCAAGTCGTCGTCTCTTTCTTTGGATCTTGGCACACACGCTTGACACTTCAGCTTCTGGGGAGCAGGACTTGGTCCTAGTCATACTCTGTCCCCCAGAAGCAGGCCAGGGTCTAGCACACTGCAAGTCCTCCAGAAGTACTTGTGAAAGATGGGATGACACCTTTCCCGTTAGCCCTGTGTGTCTTCCTAGAAAATGCCCCACTGACCAAACTAAACCACAAACACAAATCCTCAACCACCTCCAAAGTCTGTATGCCCAATAACATTTCCTCTGTGAAGAGAGGAAGTGTTACTTAGTGATCTTCCCTTCTCCAGGAGGCAGAACTGAGGCTGGTGAAATTTTTGCCTGAGATTCTGGCCCTACAAAAGAGCTTAGTGAAACAATTCCAGAATGTTCCAGAAATTGAATCCGCCTCCATCCGAAAGTTTATTAAAAGTCACAGTTCAGGTATGTGCTCTCTGCTCCAACCACAGATCAGAACCACCTAGTGTTTGGTGACTGGAAAGGATGATTCCAGGGAGGCTCATGGGTGGTCCATGTCCTAAGCTTTTAGCATGCAGTGAGGCTCCCTGGGTCCCCGAGACACACAGAGCTTCTGCTGCAGCTGGGAAGCCCCTCCTCCTCTCCAGTTCCTCCAGCTCAAACTCCTGCTTAGTGACTGCAGGAGGAAGCAGAGCTGGGTTCCATCCAGAGCCTGCCCTGTATTGGTTTCACTCTGGCTGGCTACTTATTTCCATGGGTTCTTACCAAGCATTTTGTTCAACAGATGGGCTGAAGAAGTTGTTTGAGGAGAGGATTACTATTTTTCTGTCCACGTGGAATGCACTGAGGCGATCACTGGAGACCCATGGTGAGTGTCCTCCCCCTGGGCACTGAGCATCTGGAACCTGCTCCTCTGCTGGCTCTGCCAGTGCCCATCCCAGTGCCCGGCCATGGGCATGGTCATGCCAAGCTTCCAGGTCGTCTGATGGAGGTGCTGTGCTAAGTGAGCTTGATCCGTAATAAACCCCTAGTCCTCTTGAATGCAAAAACGTGGAGGCAGAAGGGAATTGAGAACTTTGGCAACTTGTCAGCCTGCAAGAGAGGTTGGAGGCAAGACCTCCAGATCCACTCTGTGTTCACTTGGGATGAGCATATCCATGTTCCTCCTCCTTCTCCTCCTCCTCCTCCCGCTCCTTGGTGTTGTGAAGGAGACCCTTGGGGTGGAATGCTCTCTCCTGAGAATTACCCCATCATTTAAAGGTGAGATCAAGCTCCCTAAAGAGTACTGCAGCTCTGACTTGGATCTGGACACTGATTTTGAAGTCATCCTGCCACGTCGGCGGGGCCTGGGCCTCTGCTCTACTGCTTTAGTCAGCTACTTGATTCACCTACACAATGAAGTTGTCTACATGGTGGAGAAGTTCTCCAAGGAAAACAGCAGGTGCGTGCACAAGCAACAGAGCACAGTATACACCTGGCCCTGCATCCTGGGCCACTGAGCAGACGCCAGCTGCCTGCAGCTCCATCCCCACCAGTCCCTCCCTGTTTACCCTCAGCAGAGCCCCAAAGCTGTGAATGGCTGTTGCCTGTTCAGACTATGAGGGCAGAAGGAGGCACAGGCTCCATATGCCCAAAGCTCCAGCTCCTTACACCTGCCCTGGACACCAAGCACTGTGTCTTATGTCCCACAGCTATTCTGTGGATGCCTCCGAGATCACTGATGTGCACGTCATCAGTTACGATGTGGAGCGTGACCTGATCCCGCTGATTCTGTCCAACTGCCAGTATCAAGTGGTGCAAGGTGGGGAGACCTCACAGGAGTTTGACTTGGAAAAGATCCAGCGTCAGGTCAGGGGTCGCCTCCTGCAGGGCAAGCCCAGGCTGACGGTCAAGGTAGGCTGAACCCTGCTGCCAGGGACATGCATGTCTTTTCCGGGTCCAGCCAGATACTTTGTAATGGGTCATACTCCTTCTCATTGCCCACAATTAGGCTGTGAATTATTTGCATCCAAAACCTTTCTATTTCTCCAAAATGGGATTTTGAACTCAGGGGCTTCCCATTGAGCTACATCCCCAACCCTTTTTTTTCCTGTTTTTACCTTTGAGACAGGGTCTCACTAAGTTACCCAGTGTGGACTGGAACTTGTGCTCCTCCTGCTCAGCCTCCTGCATGCTGGGATTACAGGCCTGCACCACCATGCTTGGCTCCAAGGCATTTTTGTTTGTTTGTTTGGTTTGAGTTTTTTTGGTACTGAGACTTGAACTCAGGGCCTCATGCTTGCCAGGCAGGCACTGGACTACTGAGCTATATCCCCGGCCCCTCCAAAACCATTTTTAATTCATTCTGATAACTCTCGCCTAGCAGAATGACTTCCTGGTTCATGATATATGCTCAGTAGTTGCTGAGTGGGTACGTGAATGTGATTTTGTTTCATTTCTGTCCCCAGCACCTCCTGTGATCCACAGGGTACAATATATTCTCCATGGCAGTATCTGCAGGGCCATTGTGGCTGGGCTGGGTTCATATTGTATTACTACTTTCAGAGATTGTGACTTAAACAGAGACTTCATGAGAAGACAGAGCTGTGTGTGCTGCCAAGGAAGACCCTCCTGTTGAGCTACTGCTCAAGATGTATCTGTCATCCAACAAGGGACCCTTTACTATGGATATAATGTCCAAATGCTTTTTCTTTCTCACTTTAGGGGATCCCCACACTGGTGCACAGACATGACCAGAACTATGAGCGTCTCTTCATGGACATCAAGAACAAGATGAAACAGGTGATCATGACAAACCTGTCAGCTGAAGGGTGGTTCCATCCAGATTCAGATAGCTTCACCCTCTCCTGGGTATCTACTGTGAGCAACAGAGTCTCAGGCTCCCTGAGGACCCGGGCGCTCTCTGACAGTGCTCTTCACAGAGGGCAAGCAAGACAGTGGATCACTCTGTTTTCTTGTTTGAGTGTTGTCTTAGTTACTTTTCTTGTTCCTGAAACAAAATACCTGACACTCAAAGTTAAAGAAGGAAAGGTTTATTTTGGCTCACAGTTTGTAGAGGTTTCACTCCATAGTTTGCTGGCTGCAAGGCAGGGTGGCATGGCAGAGGGTCATTGAAGAGGAGAAACAGTTCATGGTTGGCAGAAGGCAGCAAAGTAGCAAGGAATCAGCAAGCAAGCCACGGCAGCAGTCCTCTTCCTGTCCTTTATATTCCATCCAGGCTGCACACTCATAGGGCAGGTAACACTCACACCCATGGTGGCCCTTCCCATTCTCCACACCTAGAACTATCACAAACCAATCGGTGGACTAATTAGCAATCATAGACCCTCGATCCCAGCATCATACACTCTAGATCCAGCCACCTCTGAAAAAGCCCCCACTGTGATCACATGAGGCTTTCAGGGGACATCTAGACACAGCCATAACAACTGTAAACACACTGACATTTTATGTGGTTGGTTTGTTAGTGATGACATTTCAGATGTAGATTAGGCAAAAGGTCCAGAGAACTTATTCCTGCTCTTTTGAAAATGATACTGGTAGATAAATACTCTCTCCCCATATCCATACCATGTTATTTTGAGGGTTCAGTGAGCTCGTGGGTATTCTTGTCAAATGTCTGTAATGCTGCTGCATTCAGCACTGCATGTCAACTGTTGTTGTGATTGATTTGTGCCGCCTGTAGCTGGGGCAGTAACAGAGTTAAGCTCTTCCCAGGCAGAGAAAAACAAAAATCCCATTCCATGGTCACTGTCCTGTGTTTGGTTTCCCAGAGTGCCCTCCAGAGTGCAGCTATGGGCACCATCAGTGGGCAGCTGCAGTCCTTCAGTGATGCCTGTGAAGCCCTCTCTGTCATAGAAGTCACCTTGGGCTTTCTGAGCACAGCTGGCGGGGACCCAAACATGCAGCTGAATATGTACATCCAAGAAGTCCTGCGAATGGGTGACCAGACAACTTCAGTTTTAAAGGTGGGTCTGGTGTGAAGGCTGTTCAAGGAGATCAGCAGCCTCAGCCGAGTTTCCTGCTACCCATTAGAAAACCACCAGGGACCCAAGTTTGATCCCCGGTACCAAAAAAAAAAAAAAAGAAAGAAAAGAAAACCACCAGGGAGGGAGCATCAGTGCATGCATCCTGGAAAAGGGGAGCTCACAGCAACCCCCCAGCCAGTGCACAGTATAAACGGAGCCACTTGGGACAGTAGAGAGAGCCCAGAGCTGACCGTCCAGACAGCATGACACACCTGTGATGAGGCCGTCAACCGCTGTGCACTGCACAACTCTGAGCTGCCTCCAGAAGGGCTACCTGTCAGAGATGCTGGAAGGACACAGCAGGTAGATCTGTGATGAACAGAGGTGGCTTCGGGACAAGGGACATGGAATTAGTGCAGAGCATAGAGAAGGTAGCACTCAGATTCCTTGCCCGGCATGGGGGTGCAGGGGGTGAGACCTCTACGTCCTAGCAGGGTTCCTGTTCCTCTTTCAGGCCCTAAGCAGATGTCAGTTAAAACACAGCATTGCCCTCTGGCAGTTTCTGTCTGCGCATAAGTCGGAACAGCTGCTGCGCCTGAAGAAAGTAAGTGGGACCTCTGCCTCCCCTGTGCAGGGAGCTCAGTCTCCTCTTCTCAGCCTTTAATGGCCCCTTGGCGGTCTTGCGTTTTAGGAACCATTTCGGGAAATCAGTCCAAGGTATAAAGAGGATCTCACCCCAGAACATGCCAGGCTCCTCAGCACTTTCCTAAACCACAGCAGCCTAGACACCTTCCTCCTGGAGCTCCACGAAATGATGGTGCTAAAGCTGAAGAACACTCAGGCCGAGGACACCTTCAACCCCAAGTGGAGGTAGGGAGGGACACGCACACGGCTGCTGGGGCAGGGTGACAGGAACGTCCGCCCACTGTGCCCTTCCACCCGCATGCAGACAGCCCGTCCTCCATGGGACCCTTGTCACGCTGTCCCTCCGCTACCACAGCACCTGAGGGCTAGCTTCTCCCAAAGCCACAAGGTCTAACGAGTGGGCTAGAATTCTGTATCGGAGAGATGTGCTTGTAAACACTGTGGAATCTAGTTGTCTCTTGTATTTCCCTACTTACTAGGATGGCTGGGCACATTCTCATACTTATTAGCCATAAGTTTGTTGTCCTCTGAACTACTTTTTTTTGAGACCAGGTCTCTCTCCGTAGCCCGGGCCAGCCTCAAATTCACAGTAATCTTCCCCCGAGTGCTAGGGTTATAGGTGTGCGCCACAGTGCCCAACTCTTAATGTCTTTCTTAATGACTTAGAAAAGCTCTTGGTACAGCGCAGAAATTAATTTTTATCTAAATGTGTTATTACAAATGCTTTATCTCTGCCTTTAAGTTTATGAAGTCTAATCTGGTAGAATTTTCCTATAAAGGAAGATACATGAGTAAAGGTCTTCTCATATCCCAAGTTTAGAAATGACCCTCCATGGGTTTGGTTTGGTTTTGCTTTTGTAGTTCCGTATAATACCTTTTTTTAGCCAGTTTACTTTTACGTATACTGTGAGGTAGGGATTTAACTTTACTGTTTTTCTAAATAGTCAAACTCCTGTTTTCCACACCAATATATTTCACATTTGCTATTTTTCTTCCATTGTGCCATATGGCATATAACTATGTGCCTTGTATTCTTTCAACTTAGTAAGTCTTTACTATCCTGAACCTGCAGTATAAAAGAAGTTCCCCTTCCTAGAGAACTGTAATCTTTTTTTATGTAAAATATGAAAGGGAATACATGCTTTTCTCTGAGCAGCAAAGCTTTTGCATTTGAACAGCCCAACAGATCACGTTAGAGTACCCGACATCATCACAGACAAGGTCAGCGCCAGCAAAGCCAGAGGCTAGGATTCCATCCCACAGTGGCAGAGGCCAATGTCCAGTTCAGGAGCTCAGGCCTCAGCGGGCCTGAAGCTGACTACTGGAGGCCAATCAATCCTCTGACTGCCTAGACAGGAGGCCAATGAGGGCCAAAGAAAAGAACACAATAGAGACTTCCATAATTTCAAAGTATATGGGGGCTGGGAGGTCAGTGCCTCACAGTGGGCAAAGACCAAGACCCTCCATAGCAGCCAGCATTTATGGGGTACACACAATACTTGGAGGGAGTACCGGGTGACTTACGGTGATCTATGTCGATGCGAATCTCATGTTGATCAGGGTAGAAAGGAGAGCATTCCCACAACCGTAGGTGGGATGAGTTAAGCTGATAAGGAATTCGTCCTTCCCCCAGGTGAAACCTTTCTCTTTTTGTATTACTACTTGGTTCTCAGAGAACCAGGATGTCTTCAGCTCATGTAATCTTGCCTTTGAGCTCCACAGCCTCATGGACCATTGAGGCCTCAGCTGTGACCGGAGGTAAAACAGAGTTATGTTTCCACGTGCTATAGCCAGCTTTCAGGCAAGGCAACATTGGGCCTTGCACAACTATTCTCATACTTTAATTATGAAATGATTTTTCCTCAAAATGTATATGAAATGGCTCTTGACAGCTGACCTCAATGTCTGATCTTAGTGAGCACCCTGGCCCTCTGGAGGACCAGGAAGATGGACAGTTCATTGGCCTCCTGACGTTATAAATAGTGTCTCTTGTTTCTTGCTTCTGCAGCCTGAGGGACACTCTGGTAAGTTACATGGAAACTAAAGACAGTGAAGTCCCTCCAGATTTGGAATCCCAGTTCCCAGAAGAGATACTGCTGTCCAGCTGCGTCTCTGTGTGGAAAGCCGCTGCCACACGGAAGCGGGACCGACAAGCAAGGTAGAGTGACTCCCTCAGCTCTGGCCTCGGACCCACCTGGACAGACTAGATGGCTCCACCCCTTGCCCAGCAGGATTGGCATCTACTATTGCGCAGAGAGGAACTGCCATGCAGCGTTGAACTCAAGTCCACACGCACTGTTCCATCGCCAGCTCTGTGGGAGCCGCACTGCTTCTGCATTCTAGAACCACATACTCCAGAACTTTTTTGTTGTACTGTGAACACTGCTCATTAGGAGTTAGGAGCTGCAGTTACATGAATTAGGAAATCAGGCCCCATCCTGTGTTTTCCAGGAGAGACAAGCAGTGTCGAAGTAATGGTCATATCCGCTCATGGTCTGTCTCAGGCCTGCCAACCTCTTACCTTGAACTTCTGGGCCATAAGGCCCTTTCTTCCTCCCATTACAATGTAAAGGGAGGAAAAATAGGGGAAATGATGTTTCCTTTTTTCCACTCCATTCCGCACTCACAGAAGAGAATCTGGTTTTCTTCTTTCTCCCAGTCCCTCAAATTCTCCGTATTACACATAGATTTCTTGGTTTCCAAGATGTACAGAAGTACCACACTCTTCAGCTTCTCCCAACAGATGCTGGAAAGCCGGCATCTGCCTGTGCCTCCAGCCGCACAAACGAGAGCTGACCCAGACCCTCCATAAGTCACTGCCAGATTTCAAAAGGTCAGGCTCAAAACTCGGTGCAAAGCACTGGACTAAGAGTTGGGGACTTGGGTGGTCTCAGTTCCCCCCTGAACAGTGTGGATTGACAGCCACAGCCTCTTCCCATTCTCATATCTTGAGATCCTAAATGAAAGTTGATTCCTGTACACTTCAGTTAGAAGCATGCTTTTGGCCATTTCGTGGGGAGGTTTCGGCTGTCCAGCACTGTGCCAGCTAAGTGTGCATTCTTAGTGTGATCTCAGCTTCCCCAAGTGTATGCATATCTGGTCCATCCTTTGGGTCTCAGCCAAGGCATAAAAACCGAGACTTGGTGCAAAACCAGTTAAGTTTCTGAAAAAGGGATAAGAAAATGTCTTACCCTGATCTTGTGCTGCTCTTTTTGTTGTGGTGTATTTTTCTTCCCCCAAAAAATATCTACTTTGACACCTTTGACTTCTTGGGGCTGACTCCTATTCCTGGCGGCCGGGCATCCATCTGCAGTGACATCAGAGCAACTGATGTGTCCTTCGCATACATTGTAAGTGAGTTAAGAGTCTCCATCAACTTGAAATCAGGGCCATGTACTTGAGCTACAAAATTGAAAATGGTGGTCAGGACACGAGAGCACCTGGTGGGAGGGCAGGTGGAACCACGCTCCCTTTCCACCGTGTTGATATTCTCTACCTCGTGCCTGTTCCACAAAATGTGCACTTGAATCTAATAATCCACAACTGTCTTCTCATTCCAGACTATGCAGAGCCATTCCCCGCTGCCTGCTCTCGGACATCTCTGTCTGGGGGCTGGGGAGAGGGCTGTGGGACTCCCGCCTTGGCCTTGGAGTGCCTTTGAAGCCCCAGAGTTGGGGCACAGCTCAGGCCCACACTGTTTCTCACCAGGTGGGAGTCAGTTGACGTTTTTTGCTGTGAAAACCTTTTTCCCCGCTTTGGCCGGGGCATTTTTTCTGTTATGAAGGGCTTTTAGTTAAGATGCCTCATTTTGTATGCTTCAAAGCCTTAACTGTCATATCTAGCATTATCTTGTTTGTACAAAAATATACTGGTCTAGCACAGAAAAAGTAAATTGCATAATACTTGTCACACCTATTTTAATAAACTTGAGTTTTGCTGCTAACAAATCCTTTATGGGGGGCAGTTTCCATTTAGGGCACCTAGACCTCAGCTGGGCTTGTGGGAATAGTTTTGGGTTTTTATGCTGATGTCCTTGCAGAAGTGACTATGAAGTAGAGGGTTAAGCAAAGAAACCTACACTCTGATCTACAGTGAGGGACAGAAAACTCCTTCTGGACACAAGGACAGCGGAACTGCTCTTCACAGGCCCCATTCCCTCCAGCCTCAGCCTCAGAAAGGGTCCTCTGGTCACTGTCTGGCATGGGCCTTTGCGTCACTGATAATGGAGATTAAAACAGAGGCAGCATTATGGGTTTACAGGCAAAAGTTTTAATTGGAAATTTACTGTAGAAAAGAAACAAAGCTGAGGGTCCTTTAGGCAGCCCCAGGGAGGGACAGAATTTGGCTCCTCCACAGACTGACTGGCCTCCAGACTCCTCTGTACTGAAACCACAAACAAAGGCCCTACTTTTGGGTAATAGCTCTTTTATGGGCTCCCAAAGGAATGTCATTATCCATGAGTTTTCCCAAAGGGGGAAGGAGTGTCTGGATAGGATGGACTTTGCTGACTGCAGGGTGTTTAAGACCAACCTAAAGTTAATCAAAATTACTGGGTTCCCCTACCACCGAGAAGGGGCCCAGCCAGAAGATGGGGTTATCTCCAGAAAGGGAGCCACGTTCACTGCCACTTCATCTGAGCATACTATGTCTGGGGGTCTTACGTTTCCCGGTCAGGGAACAAATGTTGCATCGGTGGGGGGGGGGGCGGTCTCAGGGAGAAGATACGAGGGATCCACTGTGATGACCCTTAATACTGTCGTTAGAAGATTTACCAATCTGTTAACCGCGACAGCCATGAGCAGTGTTGAGGCAGTTCCAACTCAGAAACAAACTTCTAGTGATGAAGTAAGTCATTGTGAAGAAAACATCAACTCAAACTTAAAGGAGGTGAGGTAACCAAAGTCTAGCAGTCCCCACCTGAACTGGTATGGGATGGGAAAGAACCCTGATGAGATACAGGAAACACTGTGTCAGCTGGGCCTGGAGAGAAGGCTCCATGGGGCAGGAGATGCCGGTGGCCTTGGCTGAGTACTGGGCAATTCAAGCCTGCCATGATTAGCATTTGCATCACATTCTGCATGTTTCTGATCCTTTCAAGCTCACTGATGCTCAAGCATTCTTGTCTAGTTGGCAAAACAAGCACTAGGACAGCATTTTTTCCTGACAGCAAATGCTCACAAAACTCACACCTTCTCGGTAGGGTGTCCTGGGGACAGTGACCCTGCTTCCTTTTGAGGTAGAGGGAGTGTTTCAGTCTTCTGGGGCAGTAAGGAGGGGAGGCCCAGGGGACAGCACATGCAGCAGCCCGTCTCCCTGCTCTGGACATCACTCCTGCCCAGGCACTGCACAGTTAGCAACTGTTGCCTTCCTCCAAGGCGGGCTGCAGAGCTGGTCCTTCCAGGCTGATAGCTGTACCCTGAGGCACAAGAGGAACTCGCCCAGGACAGCACCTTCCTCAGACCCCACTGCCTGTGCCCCATCGCAGGCCTGTCCAGTGGCTCCCAATTACCAAATCCAGTTGCCCCTTCTCCTGACAGCTCTGCAACAACACCCCAGACAAAGCTGCTTGGAGGTCTTGCTTCTCCTGTTTGCCAGCTCCTTGACCTGGGGCAAACGTTAACCCTCAATTTCCCCTGCTATAAAATACTTCCCAGGTTTTTGTGAGAAATAAGATAAAGTTGGCAAAACAAAAACAAAAACAAAAAAAACAGCACAGTGTCTGGCTATGGTGTATGCTCAAGAAACGAGGTTCTTTTCCAGCTGAGAACCTGCCCATCTTTCAAGGGTTAGGCAAACGTCCCTCCCCTGAAGAAACTCAAATCTAACCTAAGCTCTATTTTTCTCTTGAAGTCTACATTCCACCATATTACTTATACAATGTATGTACTTTCCTGATTTCTCCTAGTTAGAATGTAAGCCACCAGTGAAACAGACTTTAGCCTCACTGCTGGTCAAATACACCAACCTCTTTTCCTACCTTAAGATCTTTACACCTGCTCGTCCCTCTGCCTGGCACGCTCTGCAACTCACCCTTCAGGTCTGAGTATCACTTCCTCAGAGGGGCCCTTCCCACACCAGTTCCAAGTTGGCTCCTCATATTTTATTTTCACTTATAGTACTCATCACAATGATATCACATATTCACAAGTCCTCCTGCCCCTGATGAGACAGAAAGCACCAAGATGAAGCCATAACCCCTAGCATCTAGCACAAAGCCTGGCACAGAAAGAGCACTGAATAAATATTTATAAAACTGAGGAGCACTGGATAAGAATCAATGTTGCATGGCACACAACTGTAATCCCAGCACCGGGGGGGCTGAGACAGGAGGATCACTCCAAGTTCGAGGCCAGCCTGGGCCACAAAGTTAATTCAAGGCCAATCTGGACTACGTAGCGAAACCGTCACAAAAAACAGTGTTCCAAAGGTAGTGGTCCCTATTTTCTTTGCTGGGTGAGGCTTTTTGCCCAGTAAGATCCAGCCTGTGCGTCCAGGGAGCAGTTCCGTCCTCCATGGCCATTGAACTGCCACGGAGGACCGCGTCAACAGCAGGACTCGGAAGGTGCTTGGAGAGTTCGCTGCTGGGCTGTCGAAGCCCCTGGTGAGTCGTTTCGGAGTCCAGCAAAGGCCACCTAGGGCAGGGGCTGGAGGAGGAGAGCCAGACCACCTTTTTCCAAAATCAGAGAGCATCCTGCAGCACAGCGCAAGAGCTGAAGCTGGAACAAGAGACACACGAGGCGCAACTCGGGGGACCCGGCGGCCAGGGGCTCCAGCTGACCGCTGCGAACGCGGCGGCCAAGCCACCCCGAGTACGAGAGGATCGTGCGTCCGCCACTCGAGGGTGTTTGATCCTCTAGGGCCTCCGGCTAGTCCACGAGTATCCGCGGTCGGGGAACCCAGGTCGCTGCAAAGCGACCCCCCAGCGGCCAAGGGCAGGGACTACAATGCAACGACGGCGCGCGCGCGGGGGGGGGGCAGGTTCTGGCGCTCCGGAAATGACGTTCAGAAGCGCGCCGAGGATGAGTCATGGCTCAGAAGGCCGCGGTACAACCGTCTGAGGAAACTTTGTCGCTCTGGAAACGGTAATGGGACGGCGCGCGGCAGCCAAGGGCTGGGACTTCGCGTTTCTCCGAGGCCCCGCCGACCTCGTGGCCCCGCCGACCTCGTGCCCCTGGCTTTGCAGGTGCAGAGACCGGTGCTCTAGCCACCGAAGTCGGGCATCCCTGGCTTCCGGCGCGGGCCAGAGGCCTGTGGGAGTTGTAGTCCGTTGCCCTAGCTTCCGGCTGGCGCTTGTCCCCCGCGCCCCTCGGCCGGCTCCCTGGGGCTGTGGTCTGGCCAGGGAGTCCGTTTCCTTCCCGGGGAAGGAAGATAAGCACTGGCAGGGCGGGAGGGAGGACGCTCCAAGGAGAGCGCCTCGGGGGTTGATGTGAGAAAGCCCGGCGTGGGGCCGGGGCCTGCTTTGACGTTTCTGTCGTCCTAGGGAGCAAGCCCGGCTGAAAGCCCTGCTGGTAGACCGAGACACGGAGGCGTGGCAGCGGGACCCCGCCTTCTCGGGTCTGCGGAGGGTTGGGGGCGTTGACGTGTCCTTCGTGAAGGGGGACTGTGTCAGCGCCTGTGCTTCCCTGGTGGTGCTCAGCTACCCTGAGCTCGAGGTAACCTGGGAGGGACGCTGAGCCAAGTGTCGCCTCAGCTGAAAGAACAGAGCTGCAAGACGGGGAACAAACTCAGGGTAGAGGCCAGTCTCTCCTCTTGTAGAGTTAGTTTCTTAATTTATTTTATTTTATTCTCAGTGTTGAGGATAGGACCCAGGACTTTGCACATACTAGGCAAGCACTCCACTGCTTAGCTAAACCCCATAGCCCTCCTTTTGTAGAATTTGATTGACAGGTTGAGGAGCCTCTGAAAGGAAAAACAGAGGCAAAAGTTAAGGGAATCCTCTCCCTTCCTTCACGCCCGTTTCACCCTGCCTCCCTTGTTTCTGCCTGTTAACTCTTGCTGAACTCGCTCCCCATGTCTGCCTCTTCTCTCCCCTTGCCTATCTCTGCTGCCATCACTTTTCCTGCAAGCAGTGTTTTTCTGGACTCCCTGCCTCAAATGTTGCTCCCTCATTTTGTTAGAAGAGCAGTTTTCTTAAAAAGCAAATGTGGGGCTGGGGATTTAGTTCAGTGGCACCGCGCCTGCCTCAAAAGCGCAAGGTCCTGAGTTTGATTCCCGGTACCAAAAAAAAAGCAAATATGATTATGTCACCAGGAGTCCCTTGAAAACATGTCAGTGCCCTTCCTGTGGTATCATGGTAAATAAAATTCACACTGGTTGACATGGCTTCATGATGTGCTTGATTGACTGACTTTGCAGGCTCATCTTCCAACACCATCCTTAGCATACCTACCTTCCACTCTGGATGGCTTTGACTCTCTCAGACATGCCGTGCTGTATCTGGCTGCCTAACCTTTGCAGTCTGTTTCCTTTCCCGTTCACCTCTGACCCCTCTCAGGGCCCAGTTTCCACATTACTTCCTTCAGTGAGCCCCTTCATCCTACAAGACCAGGAGTTGCTCCTCAGCACCCTTGTCTTAGTCCATGTGGGCTACTATAGCAAAATGCCTCAGGCAGGATGGCTTATAAATAACAGAAATTTATTTCTCAGAGTCCATTGAGTGAAAGTGTGACTTCAGGATATGGCACGATCAGGTCCCGGTTAGGGCTCTTTCAAGTTTCAGACAGCTGCCACGTGGTGATGCAGCCATCTCCCAAAGAGCCTCCTCTTAAACACCATCACTGTGTGGGTTTGAACTTCAGCATATGGGAAGGGGGGCATTCAGATCACAGCCAACCCTGAGCTGGTTTTGGTCACACTGGAATGGAGTGGAATTGGCCTGTCCCTCCTACCAGAAGGTGAACTCCATGGTAGCAGAAACCAGGTTATCTTGCCCACCAGAGGTGGCCTCAGCACCTGGCTCAACCCCTGGCAGACACTCAGATCCTTCCTAAGTAGGTGGTGTGCGTGAATGAGCAGTCCACAGCTCAGGAGGCTTTGGCTGCACCCCTGCTTCAGCATTACCCCTCATCGCTCCTCTACCTGTGCCCAAGACCGCAACAGCTTCCTGCTTTTGTGGTTTTGTGCTTTACCCAGAAGGCCCCTTTTATTCCTGGCTCAGCACACATGTATTGAGCACCCGCTGTGTGCCAGGATCTGGATCTGTAGTGAGGGAGTCAAGGCTCCTGCCCTCACAGGTCCCTGATCATTCTGTGTGGCAGTGCCAGGGGTAAAAGCGTGGATGCCAGCACCGGGCTACTCCTGTTTGTACCCCAGCTCTGCCAATCCCCACCACTCTTGGCCTCTCTCCTTTTTTCTAAGTTGGGGAGGATGATACTCCTAATGCCCAGTTTGCAGAGTTGGGAAATAACAGGTCATGTGTGGGAAGCAGGCAGCACAGTGTTCGTTCTCCGTCCACCTCTCCCTGGCTAGACTCAGTCACCCTCATCTGTGCCCCGGGCCTCTTTACTGCACTGCCATCCTCTAGCTCTTGCCCACACAGTTACTTGGTTGATTTTTCTTTTCCCAGGTTTTTAATTTGAAAGTGTACAACCATACTGAAAAAATTGG
This sequence comes from Heterocephalus glaber, assembly GCF_053883595.1. NCBI lineage: Eukaryota > Metazoa > Chordata > Mammalia > Rodentia > Bathyergidae > Heterocephalus > Heterocephalus glaber. Next base: position 2,253,334 of record NW_028258173.1, on the reverse strand, counting down.
AGCAGAACACATCCAATGTGTCCATACGCTCTGTTTAAGTTCAGCTATTGCCGATCATGTCGCGTTTTGTGTGTGTGTTTACTGAGTACCTGAGAACACGTCCTAGAGGTTGTGGCAGCTCACCTCTGAGTACATGAGTTCCTTGGCCTGCCCGTAGCATCCCATATGACTGCAGGCACATTGTCACACTGAAAAGTCAGTGACCCGCACCACTGCTTGAACCCAAGCTCAGTCACGTTACTCGCTTGTCCCCATTTTGTTTTCTCATCTGAATTTTTAACATTTATGCTCAGGGTTGTAACAAGTATGTTGCATTTACTGTGGGGTTATTTCATCCACTGCTTGCCTGTTTCCTTTCTCTTTCCTCACTGAGATGTGCCTCAGTGACTTCTGTTCTCTTCAGTTCAGTTTCCCAGCTCACAGTGGACTCTTCAGTACGTGGGCTCAGATCTCTTTCTGGTTTTGGAGTGTTTCTTGGATTACAGTTTTTTGTTTTGGTTTGGATTTTGCTTTTATTTTTTGCAGTACTGGGGATTGAACCTAGGGCCTTTGCACTGTCTGCAGCCTATTTTATTTTTATTTATTTTTTTCCCTTTTTTAGTTGCTGGAGACAGGGTTCTGAGTTGCCCAGGCTGGGCTCAAACTTACAGTCCTTCTGCCCCAGCCTCCCAGGGGTTGGGATTGCAGTTGTGCACCACCACCCCCAGCTTGGATTGTAGTTTTAAACCCCGGTCTGTTAGTTGGCCTCCATTGATTTGCTTCTCTCCTTCAGCCTGGGGGTGCTGGATTTTCTTTGCCCACATGTATTATTTTTCACCATTTCTTTTAACCTCTTTCAGCATTTTGTTCTTTCTCATGTTCGTTTCATTTTTCCCCTCAGTGGCTCTTGCTGAGCTATCGGCCTGGGTCATCCCCTTTGGCCACTTTGTCACTTAGTCCTTGTTTCCAAGATGACTTTGATCAGGACCCCCCCCCCGCCCCCCCCCATCCTCTACAGGGTGCCGTCCGAGCTGCTCTGCAACCTGTGCGGTTTCTTCCCCACAGAGGCCCGCAGTGAGGTTTGTCAGCCTTTTCCCCTTATGCCATGACCACGGCGTGGATGTGTTCGGCCACCATTACCCCGTGGAGACACAGGCTGCACTTAAACTCCACGTATGCCCTTGCGAAGTCATCTCGTGTGGGGCTTCAGCAGTCTGGACTGCTGCGTTCACCAGGAATCACATTCTCTTGTCTGCCCTCAGAGTGGACCCCCGCCACTGGGGTCACTGGCAGATTTCATAAGTTTCCTATTGAGTTGCTGATTAAAATGCTGGGGCCCAGCCCTCCATGCTAACAAACCTAGGGACATTAGCTTATCGGTCCAGTCTCAAGAAAGAAGTGAAAATTGTGACTTGGAAGTGATCACCGAGAGATTTAGGAGATTCAGTAACAGAAATGCAGGAAGGGAGGGGGTTCTGGAGAATGTGTTTGTGCAGGAAACTGCCTCCTTGCTGGGCATGATGAAGACAAAAGGTTAGGACACTCTCTGCCCTCAGGTGCCCTGAGCAGATGCCTTGATGGTGAGTCAGGCTTTAACAGGGCTGCCTTCTTCCACTTTGGTCTGTCTTGACTCTGCCAGAGAAGCCCTAGGAAAGGGTGATGTGCTTTAAAAGCTTTCTGAGCTGGGTGTGGTCATGCATGCCTGTAATCCCAGAACTCTGGGAGTCTGAGGCAGGAGGATTGGAAGCTTGAACCCAGCCTGAGCAGCTTGAAGAGGCCCTACCTATCTCAAGATAAAGAATTTTTTTAAAAAAGATAAAGAATAAAAGGAGCTTGGAATATAGCTCAGTGCAGAGGCTCTGAGTTTGATCCCTAGTACCACAAAATAAAATCACATCATACCACATCGCTCTGGGTTGTCCCCTGCCATTCCAAAGAGCCCCTGACTATCTGCAGCCTTGGGTCCTCAATGCCGCCATGCATCTCATATAAGGCCTGCTGTCCTGGGGCTCCCCTTCCAGTCTGGACTCAGTTGCAGCCTCAGAGATTTTCTTTCCGGGCTCTCAGATTGTCCAGTTCCTCCTGCCCTTCTCTCCTAAGTGACCTGAAATCCCCTCTCATAAAGCTGTTGCTGCAGCTTCTGACTGGCCTCCTCTGGTCCTTTCTAATGCACACATAGTGCTGCCTCGGCTCCTGGTGCTCCTCACACTAGTGCTGTCCTGTGCTGTCTCTGAGCCTCCAGCAGCCTGTGCAGGGCCCAGTGAAGGAGGAGGGGCTGGGGAAGGCTGGCTCCTGAGAGAGACCAGGTGGAGGACACTCACCTCACACTAGGTCCCGATTGAGCACCTCTGAAATGACATCAAAGTGAAAGCCCCCAGCCAGTAGTCCATAGGCAGAAAAGTGGATCGTGGGTGGGGCAGAGGGTGATAGGGTGGTGGGAGCGAGCGGGTGGCCACAGGCTGCCTGCTGACCCGCATGCCTGGTGGCAGGTGGTGTATGAGGAGAGCCGCATGATCAGCCTGACGGCCCCCTACATATCAGGCTTCCTGGCCTTCCGAGAGGTGCCCTTCCTGGTAGATGCGGTGCGGCAGCTGCAAGAGAAGGAGCCAAGCCTCATGCCCCAGGCAGGTGCCATGACCCTGGGCCAGAGGGTGCCGCTGACCACCGAGGGGAGGGGAAGGGAGGGCCCTGTAGGCCACCATCAGCCATAGCCTGAGAGGAGGGGGATTCGCTAAAAAGCTGCACCCCAATGCCAGGTGTCTGCCCTTCCCCTGCTTGCCGTGACGGCCACCTCAGCTGACCATGACCCCTGTGGCTCTAGGTCCTTCTTGTGGATGGAAACGGGGTGCTCCACCACCGAGGTAATCCTGCTCCCCAGAGACGGTCGGGGAAGGCGCTGGGGGAAAGGCGGGAGAGGGTACCTCCCATGCCCACCACACTGAGCTCCTTCGCAGCTCCTGTCTGGGCTGATCTTCACTGTCAGGATGCACAGTGTCCCTCACCCAGGAAAGAGCTCTGCCTTCTCTTCACCCCCACATCTTCCTGCCCCTTCTGCTCCCCCAAGACACTCTACACTGGCCCATCTGGAGGTGCCACCACCCAGTGTTGACCTCACATCTGTGAGAAGTCACAGGGCCCCACTTAGAGTAGCGCCCTCTCCCTCCCACCTCCCTTGCGCCCTCCAGGCAGACCTTTGTCCAACACTGTGCAGGAGCCCTACCTCCCACCAGGGCCCAGGCCTTGGCTCAGGGAGGGTGCTGAAGTTGATAGGGCTGCTTTACCCTCATCCAAACTGTGGCAGCCCCCAGAAGGGTGTCTGAGGGAAGTGGGACCTGTTGGCCTTCCTGGCAGCACATGTGGGGGTCCTGGCCACTGCCCTCAGGTTGCAGCCCTAGAGCAGCAGTGAAGTCGGGGTAGACAGGACCTTGCTCAGGGTCAGCTTGGGCCTCCAAGTCTGCTTCCCCAGCATTCTGCCAGTCTGCAGGCAGCAGGGTTCCAGTTTGGCCCAGCTTATTCTCCCCTGCTCCCTGGCAGGCTTCGGGGTGGCCTGCCACCTTGGCATCCTCACAGAGCTGCCCTGCATCGGGGTGGCCAAGAAACTCCTACAGGTGGACGGACTGGAGAACAGCGCTGCGCACAAGGAGAAGGTAAGGGCCCATGGGCGGTGATGGGTGCCTGGTAGGGCCTCAGGGGTACCTCCCAGGCTAGTGGTGGCGAATCTGTGGCACACATGCCACAGCCCGCTGTTCGTTATCATCACAAGCTCTAAAAGGTTCGCCATCACTGTCCCTGGGCATCTCTGCCCAGTCTGCCTGCTGACCACTCCCCACATCCTGGATCCTGGCCTGCTTTTTCTAGAAGCCTCCTGTCCATGTGGCCCTGACCACTGTGTCCCAGCGTCCCTCCAAGCCTCCATATCACACGTACCTCACCTCTGTGCTGCTGCAGTAAATGTGTAGGGTTAGGGTTAGTCCTCCAGCCTCTAGACCATGCCTGCAGCGCCTTCTGCCCTCTAGATGCCCACTCTGGCCAAGGGCTGCCTGGAGCTGGCATCCACCCCCTTCCTCACCGTCTCCCTCCTCAGAGCCTGGGATTGGCACTGGGGGCATGATGTCCCTATCCAGAGGGAGCTGGTGACATCCCCGCTCTCCTATTGGACAGCATATTCCAAGAGCAGAGATTGTGTATGTGTCTCTCTCCATGGGCCAGTTGCTCAGTAAATGTTTGTTGAGTTGATGGGGTCCCCAACTGCTGGTTCAGCCCTGACTCACTCCGCCTACCCCCAGAAAAGTTTATTGACTTGACTCTAATGTGCCCAGATTCCTAGCAGGAGAGGAAGCAACAACAAAGTGGTGGTCAGAGCCCTGGTTAAGGCGTGCTGTCCAGGGGCAGCACCTGTGGGGCCCCAGCCCATGGCTCAGCTGGCCAGTGTTGTGGGCCTGGGAGGGCCGCTGTGCCTCCTCGGCACCTTTGTCAGGTTAGTGGGGTCCTGTAGGCAGTGCCCTCCACACGAGCCCTGAGCATGCTGCTACCCAGCCTGCTCAGTACTGCCTCGGGGGTGTGGCCTTCCTGGCACGGCTCCCACCTGAGTCTGGCTTGTGACTGGGTTTTCAAAATGAAGAGGCATTCCTTCAGCCCTTCAAGGAAAGGTTTGTTTTTGTTTTTGCAGTGCTAGGAATCAAATCCAGGGCATTGCTCATGCTGGGCAAGCATCCATCACTGAGCTACGCCCCAGCCCTAGAAGACATTTCTTACAAGTTTATTTCCCCTGTTCCCCAGATTCGGCTCCTGCGGGCTGGAGGAGATGTGTTTCCTCTGACAGGCAGCTCTGGGACTGTCCTGGGAATGGTGAGTGCTTTGAGGCCTCTGTCCCCCCTGGCTCCAGGTCACAGAGGAAGGACAGCTAGGCAGTGGACCCCTGCGCATGCACACGCACACGCACGCACACATGTACACAAGATCCACTCACCTCTCCACGTCTTCCTGCCTCTCTCACCAGCCACGGAGCTGATGTGATGTGTGTGTTTATTTCCTCCTCTGACCCCAGCAAAGCTGAGGGGACCTCAGCCACACTCACCCCACCCTGCACAGGACAGGCAGCAGGGAGGTACCTGGGGGCTGGCGTCCGAAAGCACCCTGCACGCCCCAGCCCCCGCTTGCTACCTGAGATGTTGGCTGGTCCTGACCCCACAGGGGTGTGTCCCCACAGTGCTGACCTGACCTTCCGTCCGCAGGCCCTGAAGAGCCACGATCACAGCACCAAGCCCCTGTACATCTCCGTGGGCCACAAGATAAGCCTGGAGGCAGCTGTGCGCCTGACCCGTTGCTGCTGCAGGTTCCGGGTCCCGGAGCCCGTGCGCCAGGTGGTGGGGGCGCCTGTGGTGGGTGGCAGGTTGGGGACTGGCCCAGCTCCTCTGTGCTCCTTGCCCCTGATCTTCACCTGCTGCCTGTCAGCCCCAGTGGGATCATGGAGCAGTGATGTGAGGTCAGGATGGTCCTGGGCTGAGGACAGGCCCCAGGCTCCTTGCCAGAGAGCCAACTGGCCTCGCCTGGCCCACACTCCACCTCGCTGAGCCTGCTGCACCCGAGTACCAGATTGCGTGGAGAACCAGTTGGTGTCAGCTCAGGTAGCAGTCCCCGTTCAGCTCACCTGCTCAGAGGAAGCGGCCCTCCACCAGGAGGGTGGTGCTGGCGAAGGCTTGTGCTGGTGCCAGGAGCCCCAGTGAGGACTCCAGGGTGTAGGCTGAGGCCCAGGAGACCAGCACTTTGATGAGCCAGTCAGCTCAGTGGAGCCTGCAGGAACACAGCCTGCAGGCAAGGGAGCTGGAGCTGCCCACAGCGCTCGGCCTTGAGGGGAGCCCCACGACGTGCTGGTGTATGTCCCAGAGCAGCACACAGGGCAGGGGTCCAGGAAGAGGGGAAGGGCAGTCCAGACTTGGGAACAGCATCTGTGAGGCCTGGGGTAGGGAGGGCTTTGGTGTACCTGAGACACGCAGCCAGGGCAGGAGGGGTGGGATGGGTGGGAGTCAGTTTTGTCTGAAGCCTCCCCGCAGAGACGGGCAGCTGAGGGCTGTGCATACGCGGCCGGACACCCAGACGTGCCTGTGCCACAGAAGCAGCTGGGGCTTTGGGAGTTGCTGTCCCTATCCGGGCCTGGAGCCCTCTGCTGTGCTGAGAGGTGGGGCAGAGGCCTGAGCCTCCCAGCTGCCTGCCCTTTCCCTGGCCCACTCTGGCCCCACAGCCACCCACCGAGGGCCACAGGCTGGACTCGGCTGAGAAGCCCGCCCCCAGCCCCAACTGCAGTCCCGGGGACTCTGCAGCCCGGTGGGCTCTGACACTGTGGCCCTCGCACCTCCATCCCACCTCCCCCCCACACATCCAGGGATCCAGGGCAGCCTCCAGGTGGCGGCAGCAGCCCACAGACGCAGGGTGGCCGTGCCCAGAGGCGGCTCTCAGCAGCTTATAGGCATCCGGCAACAGCCCCGCGGTCTCATCCTCCCTGCCCAGGGTGCCGCTGGGCTCATAGGTGCGTGGGCTCCCCACCCCAGGAGGCCTTTCTGCTTCCATCCCCTCGCCCGTGGCCTAATGAGAAAACCCCAGGGACCCCGAGGCCCAGGAACCCTGGCTGTGCTGTCCTAGACCTGCAGGACTCTGGCCCTCTGCCTTTGCAGGTTAGGGGCCAGCTCCCTGAACACCTAGAGGTGGGGCAGAATCATATGCCTGGTGCTGCAGAAGAGCTGGCCAAATCAGCCCACCCTCCACAGAAACGCCAGTGGGCGTGGGCTGCGTGCCACCTGGAGCCCGCTTCTGCCCGCTGGGGAGGGGCTGCAGGGCCGGCAGCTCAGTCCGCTTTCATCCTGGGCCCACTCACCTCAGCGCTGACCCTCCCTGCTCCCCACCAGAAGTTCCTGGAGGGTGGGCGAGATGGGGCTAAGGCTGGCTGTGCCCTCATGGTGTGACATCTGAGGCCTCCCTACCCTCTGCTCTGGCACAGCCCTGGGCTTCCAAGGGACCCCTTGGTCACAAGTGCTGCTGCACTCCCTGTGCCAGGTCCGGTCTCTCCTGCCAGGCTGGGCTGCTGCCTCAGGATACCCTTCTGCCTACCCACCCGCGGCCCCATGAGCTGAAGCAGGAGCCTCGGGATTAGCTGTTGCTGTCAGTGTGTCATGCAGCCTGAAGCTAAGCTAAACCCATCTGAGCTGGGGTCAGGGGACTTCCTGAGGCCAGGCCCTCTGGGAATGTCCTACACAGCATGACCCCATTCCATGTCTGTCCCCACCTGCGGCCCCTGAGCCCCCTTTTCTCAGTAATTCTGCAGAACTTGAGGAGACAGGCAGAATCACAACCAACACTAGCCAGAGAGACAGAAAGTGACCTGAGTGAGAGCAGACTGGCCAGCTTGAGTCCTCCCTGCTCAGGGCAGAACCTCCCCAGAAGAAGGAGCTGTGAGCCCAAGGGAAGCCGAGCAGCTGAGCCACAGGACGCCTGCTCAGCCCATGCACCCACCAGCCTCAGCGGCAGGTCCCCAGCCCTGAGGGTTTTGGCACCCCTGTCACCCCCACACATCCTCGGGGCTGCAGAAGCTAAGGGGACCCAAGTGGGCTTCGTGTGGAGGATATGAAGGCATTTCCCAGCCTGTTTGGAGGCCAGCTGAGGGCCCACCACTTCTCACCCGAGCTGTCTGTTTCCTCCAGGCTGACATCCGCTCTCGCGAGTACATTCGCAGGACTCTGGGACACTCTGGGCCACCTGTACCAGGGCAGGAGAGGTGAGCACCAGGGAGTCTTAGGATGCCCATGGGCAGCCTCTTCCTGCTTAGTGTTGTGGCTCAGGACCAACGGGGCTGGGCTGGGCCTGGCTAGGAGAGGTCCCTGACGGGGAGGGAGGGTGTGGGCTTCGCACCTGGCGGGGCCTCTCCAGAATCACGACCCCATGGCCATCTGGTCTGAGGCCTACCTCCCAGCAGGGCCGCTGCCGCCTTTCCTGTGCACTTTCCCTAAGCGGACCCAGCATAGCCTAGCCCCACACAGCCTGCCTGTCTTGCACTCCGAGCCTCAGTGTCCTGGGCAAGACAGGCAAGAGTAAGTCTTTCCCTTCCGGGTTCTGAGGTGGAGTGAGACTGCCTGGCAGAGAGCCTCAGCTGACCGTGCAGGGCTCGGACTCGCCTACCCTGGTAGCGGCCTTGCATGGAGCGGGCACCGTGATCCTGCTTTGCAGATGAGGAACACGAGGCCCGGAACACTGGGAAGGGGCAGAGCAGGGTGTGGAACGTGGCGTGGATTCCAAGCTCTGCCTCCGGAGCTCCTCACCCCCTAAGACTCCTGTTCAAGGGCTGTGCTTCCTCCACCCCTTTCCCCTGCAGCCAGCAGCTGTTCCCGGGCCTGGGTAGGCTGCGTTGAGAACTGAGGGGAAGGCCACCGGGAACCCCGCTTCACAGCGTTGGACTGGCCAGCCTGAGTCAAGGCGGACCTGTCCGGTTGGCCATCGAGTTCTGTCCAGCTCTCTGGCCCATGCCTGTCAGCAGCCCTTCCAGGAGCTCTTAGGGGATAGGGCTGTCCGGACTGGCTCCGGACCCTTTTGAGGCTACCCTCTTCTCCATGTTGTTGCAGGAGCCAGAAGGGACCGAGGCCAAAGGCACACCCCAAAGGAGGCTCGGCAGGGCTGGCAGGAGAGGGCAGGCACCCTGAGGACCTCAGCAGAGGCCCTGGGGCAGACCCGGAAGCCACACAGCTGGGCTGCTGGGAGCAGCAGGGCAGGGCCTGGCAGTCGCCGGGACCTGGGCACCATGAAGACTCCAACTGCAGGCCTTCTACTCCAGCCTCAGGATGGTAGCCAGCCCCAGGAATGGTCCCAAGGGATGTGTGTGTGTCTGTGTGTGTGTGTGTGTGTCTATATATATGAGACTGAGCTGCCAGGCCTCCCACCCAAGCCCATCTGAGGTGGAGTGCTCTGGCTCTTGCTCAGAACCTGTTTTCTCAGAGGAAGCCCTCTGCCCACCTCCCTGGGGTGTACCCAGGAGAGGGAGCAGCAGATGCCCCAGTGGTGGGGTCCTGGAGCACAGCCCAGCCTACACAAACACACGCCTGGGGCTCCCTGCATCCCCACTGAAGCCAGGGCTGGAGGGCTCACAGCTGGCCCCACCAGCTGCCCTCCTAACTGCTTCCAGACTTTTCCCTCTCAGAGCTCCAGAGGACCAGGGCTTGGCGTTGGAAGTGCAGGGCTAAGGCGGAGAAAGGCTGGCTGGGATCCAGCTGTCTCTCACTGGGGCTTTGGGTGAAATGCCTGTCAGGTGGCGATAATGCCTGTCCTCCCTCCCTGGGGCTGGGGAGGTCCCAAGAGGTGACATACATAAGGGGCTTAGCACAGCGACTGGCACACGGTGGTCCCTTGATGAAGGGAAGCCATTAGTCTAGAAAAGTGGGACTCAGAGAGACCTGGGCTGATGGCCATGCTAACTGGGATGAGAAGAAACCAGGTCAGAGTTCTCTCCCACCACCCAACTACAGGTTGGGGGCATGCCTGGCTGCACTCCGTTTAGGGCTGGACAGGCAAGACCGGCCAACCTGGGGTGGGGTCCTGCTCTCCCCTTCTGTCCCCCCAGTTCCAGCAGGAGAGCTCGGTAGTGGTGGCCCCACACTGCTCAGCACACTGTAGACCCCATGAACAGAGGGGCAGCTTCAAGTGTGAGACAGGCAGAGAAGGCCGTGCCCCTCCTGTGGGGACGGGATCTTCACACTGTGGCCACAGCCAGCAGCTGCAAGAGGTCCGCCCAGCCCGCTCACTCCCACAGTGAGGAGCAGGCCGGAGCCTCGAGGGAGGCTTGTGGATAAACCTTTTGTTTTGCGGTGCTGGGGATGGAACCCAATGCCTGTGCACACCAGGCACGCACTCTGCCACTGAGTCACCTCTCCTGCCCTGCAGACAACTTTTATGTGGATAATTTTTGAGATTAAATTCACCATTTCATTCGTTTTGAAGTGTGCAGTTCATGGGCTTTTTCTAGCCAGGCATTTTGGTGTGAACCTGTAGTCCCAGCTACTTCGGCTAAGATGCAAGGATCACTTGAGCCCCAGAGATGAAGGCCAGCCTGGGCAACAGCAAGACCCTGTCTAAAAAACAAAAATAGGGCTGAGGATTTAGCTCAGTGGTTCTGCCGCCTGCCTCGAAAGTGCAAGGACCCGAGTTCGATCCCTGGTACCAAAAATAAAAAAATAAAATAAAAAACAAAAATAAACAAGAACATCCAGTCTGTCACCATCTTCACTGTCTACTTCCAGAGCATTCTCATTACCCCAAAGGGAAACCCCTGTCAGCAGCCCCTGGGTGTGTCCCCTCCCACCAGATCCTGGCAGCCCCTGGTTGCTTCCTGCCTCTGGATGAGCTCACTCAAAGGCACCGAGTGTAAATGGAATCCGGCCTCGAACACTTACCGGATGTGTCAAGGTTTGTGTTGTGCCATGTGTTGGCACAGTAAGTCCCTGACTTGGGAAGATCAGCGTCTCGAACTTTCGCAGGTGTACCATATGAGACTTGCTCTGTTGGATTACAAACGGGACTCTGTTGTAAGTCGGCACTTGCTGTGCTTAGCTCCTTTTTGTGACTAATACTCCGCTGCTTGGATCTACCACATCTTGGCTCTCCGCACTTCAGGTGGTGGGTATTTGGGTTGTTGCTGTTTGGGGGCTACGGTGGGTAATGCTGCTATGAGTGTTGTGGACGAGTGTTTGTGTGACCACGTTTCAGTTCTGGTGAACTACAGCTGTTGAGTTCACAGCTAGGAGAGGATGTGAAAAAACCACCAAAATGTTCTCCACAGTGGCTGCACCACATTACAGCCCCGCCCGCCAGCACGAGTGTGCACAAAGGTGCCAGTTTCCCCGAGTCCAGGTCAACTCATCACTGTCTGTCCTTTGCATTCCAGCCATCCTGGAGGCACAGAGCAGTGTTGCACTGTCAGTTTGGTTTGCATGTTCCCCGTGACCTTTTCCTGGGTGAGGCTTGTGTGGCGAGGCTTGAGTGCTTCTTGGGTGACCTGACCCATGGGCAATGGAGGGCAGCCCCACCCAGGGTTCAGAGGGCCCACCTCAGACCACATCCACCACCGGCCTTCCCTGGCTCTCCCCAGCCTTAGGACCAGCGATGCAGACCCACATCCAAGTCCTCAGATGGGGCCTGACTTTGGGGCGTGCGGCCCAAAGAGCAAGGACTGGAGGACGTAGGAAGGGCACGGCTCTTCTCAGGAAGCTCCCGCAGGGCTGGGGTTCAATGCGAGCTGCTCTTGAACCTCATAGGCACTAACTGAAGCCTAGCTTGAGGGTGCAGGCCTTGTGCCACAGGCCCCCGACCTCACTGCTAATGGCCACGCTAATGCCACGCCAGCGCTGAGCAGTGGAGGGCATCTCCTCAGCTCTCAGAGACCCCGGCCCTTCCCTCGGTAGTAGGCAGTGATGACCCCCAGGGCCAGCTGGGCCATTTCCCCATCTGTGAGGGGCTGGGCAGGGCCGAGGAAGGAGGGTACGAGGGCCCAGGGGCCACAGACGGAGGGGTAGGCGGAGGGCCCAGGTCCCCTGGTGACGGTGACAGGTGTGAGGCGTCAGTGCTGGGGCAGAGGGGCCCTCTGGGGGCCCTAAGTGCAGTGGCGCCTTAGCTCCTTCCCACAGAGCCTTAAAAATAGGGCTGCGGTGAGGGCCATCTCGGCAGAACACGGCTCACTGGCACTAAGAATATTCTTGAAGCTCTTAATAATTCAGGTGGGATCCAAATCGATCTTGCCATTCACCTGCTGGTGTCCGTGCCCCTTCCCAGCGTGCCCCCGCCTGCAGCTGGGAAGACGGGGCTTTCAGGAGGTGGTTTGGCCTGGCCTCTGGCTCACACCCTGCCCCTCAGGACTCCCCACCGCAGGCCCCCAGCTGTCCGCCTTCCCGAGTGGGGCCACCCTGGTGCTGTGGTGTGCTCAAGGCAGCCCAGAGAGGCCCACCCCTGCAGGCTGTGTGCTTGCCCACGGCGCGTCACGTGTGTGCCTCTCCGTCAGTGGCATCAGCGTCTCCAGAGTGAGCTGTGGGCTTTGGGGCAGGAGGGCGTCTGCGCCAGAGCCCAGGCCTGGCCTGCCTCCTCTCCCGGGCTGTGCCCTAGCGGCGGAAGCCCCCACCTGCCCTCAGCTCCCAGCTGCAGTCTCTCAGGGAGGAACAGGTCACCAGCCTGGTCACCCGCCCGGCGGCAGCCCAGCCTCGCAGTCCCAGCTGCACTGCCCTGGCCAGGTCCTGTGTGGAGTTTTACCTGATTATCAATTAAAGGCAAAGGCGCGTGGCAGCGCTGACAGCCAGGTGACTGGCGTGTGGGGTGATTGGGGAGGTGTCCCGGAATGATGGCGCACAGCCTCTCCCCATTCACGGCCCTCCCTGCAGCCGGGCGGCTCGGCTCCGTCGGCTCCCTGGTGCCTGGGTGGCCCAAGGGGGGCGAGTGGGGGCAGCGCAGGCCCTGCAGACATGGCCGCCCCTCCCCTCCAGAACAGCCCCTGCCCTTTGTCCGGGTCCTCCCCACCCTGGCGTGCGGATGCTGGGAAGTGGGCAGGGAAGGTGAGGCAGGCCGGGAGAGGGAGACAAAGCTCGAGATGGACAGGAGGAGAGAAAGACCTGGGATGGGGAGAGGGAAGAAGGAGGCCAGAGCGAGGGCTCAGGCCTTGCCTGCCCAGGGAGCTGCAGGGCCTGGTGGAGCTGGGAGTGCGGGGAGCTTGGATGCTTGGAGTTTTGTTTTCAGTTACACCGGTTTCATTTATATGTTTTTCTAATCAAAGTCATCCATGCGCATAGCTTGGATAATCAAACAGTTCTGTGAGGCTTGTAGTGAGAAAACAGTACCTCCTTTCCCTCCCACCGCACTCTGATTCCTCCTTCTCTCGGGCTAGCTTTTCTGTCGCTGTAGCTGATTCTTTTGATATTTACTTCTAAATAGCATGCTAATATCGCTTTTTTCAGATTTAGAAATTACCCATTGACTTCCTGCTATGAGGATTGAAAATTTGTTCTCTAACAGCAGCCCCCATACAGGCACGGGCACATGTACACACACACACACACTTCCAACCATCTCACTGCAGGCCCTCAGAAGACAGTGTATGTGGATTATTTCCTTGTGTACACTAGTCACAGCTGAGTACTGGGTTGTAATTGCTTTGCTTAGACAACCTCTTGTTTGTCCTAGACTGAATAATTGCCTTGGCTGTGGGGAGGGGTTGGTTTATTTTCAATGTACCCATTACTTATTTATTCCTAAACCGTGCAGTGGAATAAAATGGAATATAAATCTCCCCTTGGTATGTTGAAAACATCAGGCTATTGATGAGTTTGTTTTTTCTTGGAGCCTGTGGCAGCGGCCTTCAAGACGGCCCAGAAAAGCCCCTGCCCTGCCCCGTGGCACCAGCATTGGTCGACACAGCCAGTGGAGGGTGGCAGCGGCAATGGTGTGGCAGTCCCACGTTTAGGTCAGGGAACACGTGGCTTTAGTCTTGGTGGCATTCTCTCTCCCTCCATGTCTTTTTTCCATGCGTGTGTGCGTGTGTGTGTGAGTGGGGACTGAATGCAAGCCCTTCATACTGAGCTCTAGCTCTAGCCTTTTTTACCTTTTGTAAGACAGGACCTCACTAAATCACTAAGTTGCTCGGGCTGGGTTCAAAGTCATCATCCTCCTGCCTCAGCCTCCCAGAGGGCACCACCACGCCTGGCTTCATTCATTTTGAGAGAAGTCAGCGGCCAGGTCGTCAGCTGCTTGGTGAAGAGGTCCACGTGATGGAGAGCCAGCACCCTGCCATGAGCCAGGTGAGGGCGCCGTTTTAGGAGCAGGTCCTCCAGCTCTGGTCAGACCTGGGATGACTGCAGCCTGAGTATTATCTCCCCCGCCCACCCTCATCCCCCAGCACTGGTGGTCAAACCTCGGAAGTGCTGAGCGACATCTCCAGGTCTTTCTATTTTGAGATAAGGCTGGCTAAGTTGCCCAACTTGGCCTTCAACTTGCAGTCCTCCTGCCTCAGCCTTCCAAGTAGCTGGGCTTACAGGCCTGCACCACCATGCCCAGCATGGCTGTCATCTTGACTGCAGCCTCCTGATACCCTGACCCAGAGCCCCCGGCTAGTCTGCTTCCAAGTCTGTGACTCTCAGGAATTGTGTGAGAATAAATCTCTGTCCCTGGGTGATTTGTTACACAGCGGAAGCTAAGTGCGCAAAGCCCTTCTTCGGCACGGGCCTGCCCTGGCTGACTCTTTGCCTGGGGCTGCCCTTCCTCCTCTCCTGGGTTGAGTGCTTTCCTTCCCGCGTCCCGTGCAGTCCTCCGTTTTGAATGTTCCCCGCTCTAACACTGCGTGAGAAGTGAAGATGATGAGACCAGGCGCACTGCGTGGCGCCGAGGTGGCCTGGGTTAGCCTCCTCGTCTTGCAACAACACACCTGAGAGAATCGTCTTAACGAGAGGGCTGGCTTACTTCAGCTCGCTCTTTCAGAAGCTTCAGTCTGTGGCTTCCTGGCCCTACTGCTTCCGGCCTGTGGTGAGGAGCCAGGCTGCTCACTTCACGGCCATCAGGAAGCAAAAGAGAGCAAGAGTCCAGGGTCCCAGAGTCTCCTTCTAGGGCACAGCCCAGCAGTCTAAGGCCTCCCCCAGAGGCCACCTCCTAGAGGCTCCACCACCTCCCGTAGTACCACAGGCTGCGGCCAGGCCATCAGCACACGGTCACTAGTGAGCCCGTATCCACAGGCTGGCACCGCTGCTGCCCTTGGTGCATAAGCCAAGGTTGGCCCTGGGGACCTCTCCTCCAGTTCACTGCTCATCTGCTTCTGTCCTGGCAGAGGCAGTGGCCCCTGAGGACAGAGTCACCAGGGCCAGGCCAGGGCTGGCCTCTGTCCCACGTTCTCCTCCTCCCAGGCTCTCTGATGGGCAAATCCTAGAGTAATAGCATGTGGGTATGTGGGCCGAGCCACAAGACAGAACCCACTGGACGCAAAAGGGGTCCAGATGGTTCACTGCAGGCTGGGGTGGCCCTCTGTGGCCTGGCTGCTCTGAGTGCTTGGCCCTCAGGTCCTCCCTCACGGGGGGCTCAGTGGCCAGCAGCAGCTCAGGCTCAAGTTCTCCCATCCCATGATTCCAGGCCCAGGTGCTGCTCTATCCAGAAGGCACCAGCTACTGCCTCAGCTAAGTCATGAGCCTTCCCTGAGCACACTGCTCTGGCCTAGGCGAGGGTGGGGGACACCAAGACCCAGGCCAGAGGCAGGGGCTGGAGTCAACCTCAGCAACCTCGTGGGGCGGGGGATTTCTCAGTGGGAAATCAAAGCACTGTTGCCCAAAGAAGTTACACCTCAGTGAGGAAACTAAGGCTGGGGTTCTGCAGAAAGGGCAGTGGCTTTGGGGTCCCATGAAGCTTCATCCACAAGGTCCTAGGATGCCATTGTCTCCTCCCACCGGCACCCCGCCCTGTCTCCCAGTAATTCTCTCCCCAAACCAGCAGGGAACAGTGTGATTAAGGCTCCATTATTAACTTGCCAATCTTATTTCTGGGGCACAGACGCTAACGGCTTAGGGGACCCACTTGGCATATAACGAGGTCTCCATGACAAATTACTCGGGTATCAATTAACTATCTGGGGAAATGTCAGGCAGGATCCGTCATGCTGGCAGGGAGAGAAAGCCAATTAACCTGGAGCGGTCAACTTGATCCAGATTCAGCCTCCAGCAGAGCCGGGAATGAGGAAAGGGAAAGGGCCTGTGGAGCCCAGAGCAAGGCTAGGCCTCCATCCCAAGAATGGCTGCTAGCTTCCGCCGCCATGAGCCTCAGGACCCTGTCCTGGCCCTGCAGCTCTCTGATCATTCTCTCCACAGTCACCCGCCTGAATGGGGGCCCGAGAGGGACTGGGACAGCGCCACAGGACAATTATGCAGGCAGGTGTCTGTGTCCTGGTGTGAGCAGCTCTTCAGGAGCTGAGGTTCCTCGCAGCCCAGGCTCCTCGGGGCACTGTGAGAATGAACGGCGGCCTGTGGCAGCTGCTGCTGAATTCGGTCCTGCCGCCCCTCCCCTCACCGCAGGTGCAGGTGTGGCCGCGACTCCCTGGTGAAGGCCCAGACAGAACATACCCAGGGCAGAGTCCAGAGGTGGACAGGCGTCCTGGGGAGGCTTAGGCCGATCAGCGGGCACTTGGGTGGCAGGGACAGAGGGCAGGCTCTGACCTCTCCAGTTCATCGATGCCAACGCCTGTTTGGGTTTTGTTTTGCTTTCAGAAAAGGCCCTCTGGATGCCTGGGATGCATCCCACCCTGGTGACCATACCCTCCTGACCCACCCTCCCCTGTGGCTTTGCTCGTGGGACCCCCCGCCCCCGTGCGGTAGCTGCCCCACCCTGATCTACAAAGGCAGTGATTGGCAGCTGCCACATTCCAGCCCCCCGCCCCCCGCCTGCCTGTTCATGACACCGACATATGGCGCCTCCACGGGGGGTTGGAGGGAGCTGCCAATCGACAGTGCAGCACGTCCCCATTCCAGCCCTGCCGAAGCACAAGAAAGGCAAGATGCACAGGGAGCGGAGGCGGGCTGGGGGCGGGCTGGGGGCGGGCGCACGCACTCACACACGCCCGCCCCAAGGGCACTGGGAGGAGGGAGGCCGCTTGGACTGAGGAGGCTGTGGGGCTTCGAGCCGCTCTGGGTTCTCAGAGGCTTCTGGAGTGAGTATCCCCAAGCGGGCCTTGGGCAGCAGGCTGTCTGTCCATCCCCGGCCCAGGCTTCAGCTGCCTCGGAGACCCTCCCACCCTCTCCCGCCTCCTCACACTGAATGCTGGGCCAGGGGCCACGAACACCCAGGAGGCCCTAAGCGGCCCCAGCAGCCCCCGCCCCCGTGGGTCCTTCCGATGTTCTAATTCTCTGCAATCAGGACGTTCTGCCTAATGTCAAACCACGTCCCTGGGGCTCTAGGCTCAGCAGTAGGCCCCATATTGGGGTGGGGGCACTGCAGCCCACCAGGGCTTTCACCTCAGACCCTGCCCTGCCCCAGGCTCCCCAGGGACCCTCAGCCACCTGCTCCTGGGGCTGGGGAGAGCAGAGCTGAGAAAAGGCCCTAGGGGCAGGAGAGGCCGTCGCCCTGAGGAAACTCTGGGTTCCCTCGAAGGCCTCACCTCCTGACCCAGGGCTGAAGGCTGCTGCTGTGGAAACCAGGCCTCTTCAACAGCTGGCCACATGCATCCCGGAAGTGGCTGGTGGCTCAGGCGCAGTGGCCACCTGCCCCCGCCATGTGGTCGGATGAGTGGGGGATGAGGGACAAGGGCTGAGGAGCGTGGCCTGAGCGTGACAGGCACGTGCTCAAGCTGCTGAGGGGAGTGCTGCCTGGGGACACCCCTCGGCCAGCCTCAGCATGCGCTCTGTGCAGTGGTGGTGCTGCAGGCTTCTGGGGCCCACCAGCCTCCTTCTTGGTCCAGAGTGTTGCTGGGCTGGGGGAAGCACCCCTACACTGTGGGCCTGCCCCAGGGCATCAGGGAGCTGCACAGTCCTGCAGCCCAAGGGGTAGCTTCTGCAGAGGACCCCCCCTTGACTCCCCCACCCCAGCGGAGTAGAAGAGGGTGCTGCACTGACTCCAGCCCTGCCATAACCCTTGTCCCTAGCCCTGAGGTCACCATCTGGGTAACCTCAACCACCTGACCTTGCCTGGATATGGCGCCCCCACCTGGGCCAAGTGCTCTGGGGGCTGCAGCCCCTGCCCAGGTTGGCAGCGCTCACCTCCGCTGCAGGCGTTGGGCCGGCCATGCTTCAGGCACCGCTGTGCATCGAAGCATCTGCTGCTCTGTCTCGGGGCAGATGGCTGCCAGTGAGCTAAGTGTGTGCGGGGGAAGGGGTGCCATAGGAACCCCTTCCTGCGGGGAACATGGGGGCGGGAGAGGCAGGCACCAAAGGGGGGGGACCGCATGGGGGGGGTGGGATCACGTGGCTCTGGGGTTGGGGTGAAGCCCAAGGAACCAGTTCCTGGGGCTGGGGGAGCCTCGGTCACCTTGGAGGGGATGCAGCGTCTGGAGGCACAGATCAGGGCTGGCGTGCCTGGCACAGCTGGCCAGGTGGCCTTGGGTGAGTCTCTTCCCTCCCAGGTCCCCAGGGCCTGAAGGAGACATCTTCAGGTGCCTTCCAGGTCCTGATCCCTCACTTCACAGGCTGGGGGCATCTTCAGCACAGAGGCCTCCTGCCAGGGGCTGGTGGTGGGGACCAGTTGCACACCCTGCTGGACCCATCCAGGGCACACGAACAATGCCTCCATCCCTAGCTCTGAAGCCAAAGCTCCTGGAGAGGCTGGAGTTGTGCTGGTGTTAGCTAAGGTCACTCCGCAGAGCGGGATTCCTTGCCAACTTTCTCCAGTCCCCTGGAGGGCAGCAGAATGGGGAAGGGGCTTGCCAGGCCACCGGGCCAGGCTGTGGGGAGGATGCTGTCCGAGGTAGGAGACCTTGTCCTGCCCTGGCTGTCCCCCAAGCCCAGCCCGTTGGATCCAGAACTTCTCAGGAATACAGGGACCCACAGAAGGCAGAGGAAACACCCCAAGGGGACCAACAGCCCCAGAGGCCCACTGGTGGGCATTAGGAAGCCCCAGGGGCATGCTCGGTCGTTAAGGAGTGCTGGGGGCAGCTGTGTGCACCCAGCCCTCCCGTGACAGCCCTTGCCCCATTTGACAGAAGGGAGACTGCACTGCTCTGCATGTGCCCTGGTCCGTTCCAGGGCCGCTTGCAGCGTGTCCACCTGGAACACCCAGCCGAAGGCCCCGTGTCCTCCGGAGAGGCTGCCTGGTGCCTCCAGATGTCTGTGGGAGCATGCAGGTGGCCCCTCTATCCCTCTCCTGCCTGTCCGGTCCTAACGTGGCCCCACGCCCACCCCAATTCCAT
This sequence comes from Heterocephalus glaber, assembly GCF_053883595.1. NCBI lineage: Eukaryota > Metazoa > Chordata > Mammalia > Rodentia > Bathyergidae > Heterocephalus > Heterocephalus glaber. Next base: position 2,234,469 of record NW_028258173.1, on the reverse strand, counting down.
TAGCCAGCTGCCCTCGCCCGCTGCCGTGACTCTGCCCGCTGCTCCTCAGCCTCCCCACCCTTTGCTGGTGGTTGTCTTTTTGGTTCTTTCCCCTTTTCCATTTCCAAAGTGTGACATTGTCTCTGAATTGTGGCAGGTGACTCTTGGAGCTCTGGCCTCCGCCCAGGAGTGCCCCGGATGGGTCAAGCTTGTACCAGCCACAGAGGGCAACAACCAGACACTGGGCAGGGCACCCGTGGGCTCTGTCCCTGGGCAGAGACTGTCACCTCAAGGGCAGACACAGTCCACACCCCAGTGCAGCTGACTCGGGCATGGCACTAGGACACTGCTCCAAAGTCACCCTCCCCAGCTGCCTCATGACCCAAGGTCCCACCACATGCTTGACATTGTAGACTGGGCACAGAGAGGCCGGAAAGCCTCCTGGGGGGCAGGCCCTGGAGTCCCCTTTCCAAGGAGGGGGTGAGAAGCAGAGAATTTGTCCTGGAGAAGGCATGGGAGGCAGGTGACCGCCATCACCGGGCCTGAAGTCTTCCCTTGAGGAAGGAAGCTGCCCTGATACCCAGCACTGTTGGGAGAGACTGAGCTGAGTCCCTAACTGAGTCCCGCAGGGCAGGATGGCCCTGACACCATGGCTGGGCCGGTGTGGCCAGGTTGGTGGGGAGGGCACTAACAGCTAGCCTCGTATGCTCTGGACTTGGGGCCCAGGCTGGTCAGTAGGAACTCATTTAGCATTTGCCTCCTCATCTCTGAAGTGACTCTAGCATCTTGGAGGGCAGTGACAAGCTGCAAAGCACTGTCAGGCGCCTCAGTGCTCCAGGCTGACTCCTGCACCCGGAAGGTTCTCCGCCCCTGAGATCACTCACTGCTAAGGACGGGAGGAGCCTGCTCAGAAGACACGGTCTGCACTCCGCTGAGGGGTTGGAGGTGCAGGTCAGTGACAAGTGTGAGGGTTAGGGCTCACTCACAAGGTGAGAAAAGAGAAAGGAGAGGGAGATTTGAGACCACACTCAAGGGGAGGCTGTGAGAAGACAGGCAGAGGTGGGAGTGATGGTCCACAGGGCAAGGGCCCAAGGGTTGCCAGCCCCCTGGAAGCTGGAGAGAAGCCTGGTACAGATTCTGAAGGACCCAGTCCTGCCAGGGTCCTTTTTTGGACTTCTAGTTTCCAGAGCTGTGAGAGAAGAAATTTCTGTGATTTGAGGCAGGCAGTTGGTGTGACCTGTAGTGACAGCCCCAAGCAGCTTACAGCTCCTTTCCCTTATCCCAGTTAAGACCTGGTGGCTCAGCCTGCAGAGCAGAGGGCAGAGCTCAGGGCAGGTGGGGCAGAAGGACACAGTTTGGAGGGTCCTCAGAGCCTGTGGCTCTGCTCTGCTGGGGCCACAGCTCCCCCCACCCACCGCCTCAGCCTCAGTAGCTCTCTCCTTGGGCCTCCTGAGTATTTATCCTTGTATATACACCTGTGTCCGCAGGGCATGGCTGGTCCTGCTGCCCTCCTGACCTGCTGTGGTCATAAATGGCTCCCATTTTGCACTGGAGCCCGGCCAGTCACAGTCCTTGAACCCAGAGACTGCTCAGGATTTGGGTTAGAAAAATCCTTCATGAGCAAAAGGGGTGCCAAGAGGTTGATACCTGGAGATCACCCTTCTCAGGCAGGATGAGAATCCTGGCTCCCTGCTTCTCTTGCAGCTAGGTGCAGGCAGCTGGCCTGGCTCCACTGCTCAGTCCTCAACGCTAGGACTCAATCCCCAGAGCGCTTCTCTATCAAAGATGCAGCCAAGGGCCCTGGGCTTCAGGACAACAGGTGTGGGCTGCTGGGTCCCTGCCCAGTGGGGAGGACATGTGTTAAAGGTGTGGCTCTGGATGTGTGGCCACCGGGCCTCCTTCCACAGCTCTCCAGAGTCAGTGGGCCTCTGAGGGTCCTGCAGTTGTTCTTTTCTGGCTCTGTGGTCCAGGTAGTGTGCAGGGCAAGGAATGTCCTGGGGAGCCACTCTCAGCCCTGCCCATGGGGCAGGCAGAGGACAGGGAGCCTGAGTCCTGGGACAAGCTTCTGGGGACCCTTCCCCTCCTAACCTGGCTGGGCAGAAAGCCTTGTGGGAGGGTAGCTGGCCAGAAGGTCTGGAGTCAGCCTGAGCTGGACACACCGGGGTCGGGACGAGCTGGCCTCCCACTCCCCAGCAGAAGGGGCCTCCACTTCTTCCTGCTCCTCCCTCACTCCTCACTCCACCTGCTGGGCCCCTGGGCCTCCCTCTGTCCACCCTCCATCTCTCCACTACCCCCTTCATGGAATGAAGTCATCTAGAAAAATAATCCAAAAATAGAAAGGAAAAAAAACCTAAGAAAACAGGATTTTTTCCCCTCTTCCAACATTTGGTGCGACACTTCCCACACAGATGAGTGTCCACCGGGGTCTGTTTTGGTCCAAGGGAGACTAAGCCTTGGCTGTGTGAGGTAGGTGGGGCTCCCTAGTGCCCACCGGGGGGGTCTGCCAGGGCCTCCCTTCTACAGCCTGCAAGGGTCAGCGCCCCCAGGAGCCTGAGCACCATCTGATGCCTGGCACAGGGAGGACCACCCAGTCCACATACAGGTGGGCCCGATGGGCAGCAGGCCAGGGAGCGGCCTTAGCTCCTAAACAGGTCCCCGCCTTGCGTCTCTCCCCTCTTCCCGACGGCCCACGCCCTGCCGCAGAGTTCTCGTTTGTTTATTTATAATTTATACTCAGCCTGCTTCCAAGAACACTCCGAGGCACTTGCTGAAAAGTGGCTTCCTGGAGCTCAGTTCTGCTCCTATCAGTCTTGGGCACAAAGCCCATCACCCTCTCCCAGCTCTCCCGCTGCAGACCACTCAGCCCAGCTTCCAGAGTTCCCTGGAGGGGCCTCCCAGGACAGTCTTCCCTGCCCCACCACGGCCCCTGCCTCGTAGAGCAGCTTGCTCAGAAGACCCCAAAACCTAGGATGCCTTCTTCCCCCTTGGGATGGACGCTACCTGGGCTCCTTCTCAGTCCCTGGATAGGAAGGGCCCCTTGGCAACTTTCTTCTGCTCCTCCCTTCTGTTCCGCATCACAGTTAGCTGGTGCAGGCTGCTGCTCCCTGCCCCCGCCCCGCCAGACCTTCCCCCAACCCTGCAAGATGGTGACCGCAGTGCTGTTGACAGTGACAGTGACAGTGACAGTGGAGACATCTGGGGCTCCCCCTGTGCTGAACTGGCATTGATATGCAGGAGGGAAGGCCCCGCAGGGGGCTCTGGGCAGGAGGAGGCTAAGAGAAGAGCCACCTCAACTTCATCTGAACCCCGCGAAGTCAGGCCCATGAGTCAAGGTTAAGGATGCTGTTTTCATGCGTGTTTCTTCAGGACCTTACTGTCCAAGTGACTAAGAGGGAGGTGGGGACCCTGCACAGCAAGGACACACCTGGGCAAAGCTGCATTTGGCGGCTGCAGAGTCACAGCTTTGGGCTCAGGGAGGGGCCTCTGCACAGGGCCGCCTGAATCAGCCACCCAGGGACTCTGGGGAATGTTGCGTGTTTTAAGCCCCCAAGCCTTGTGGTAACTTGTTACACAGTCAAAGTGATGGGAGACACCTAGGCTTGGCAGATGGTGCATCTCCCCCTCCATCCAGGCCTGGAGAGAGGCTCTCCTCAGGGGCCCTTTGGCCTCGTGGGGCCATTTCTGTGGCCAGTGCCTAGAGGGCAGGGATGCGGAGGGCTCCAGGGAAGGGGCCACCCTGACCACAGGGCTGAGGAGCCCAGGACAGACAGCCTGCCTGGGAGGAGCAGCTTCAGAGGTGTACCTGGGGTTATTCCCATGGGGACACTGGGGACAGTCAGGGGGCTCCTGTGAATCGAGTCCTCATGCCCAACTTCCCAGCCCATCCTCAGCTTCCTGCTCCTGGGAGGAGGTCAACTTTGGTCCTGGGCTCACCTTTCCTCAGCTGGCTTCCTTTCCTGTGGTGTGACAGAAGAAACACGCACAGGGACTGGCCCAGGGACCTGGCGATGGCTCCAGCCAAGGCCAGATAACCTGCTTAACCAGGAGGATGCAGCAGCATCACTTGAGTTCTTCTGAGCCCTACTTCCTCCTCTGGAAAACAAGAGCACACAATGCACTCCTTGACCTAGTGCTGAGCAAATTGGACAAAGCCCACAGAGCACGTGTGCACACCACCCCCTTCCATAGCCTCAGTTTTCCATCTGTAAAACGAAGCAGTCTCCAGCTTTTTCCCCAGCCAAGTCTAACTCCCACTTCTGCAGAGCAGGGCAGTGTCGCTGCCAGCCAGCAGCCACACCACAGCCTGGGGTGGAGGGTGTTCCCTTCCTCCACCATCCCTGGGTCTAGACCCCACAGGCCCGGCACCATCAGTTGTCACCAAAGCCTAGCTTCTCCCTCCTTCAGGCCAAGCGGACACCACCTGGCAGATGGGCAGCCCTGGCATGGCAGGGCCTAGGGGGTCGCCCTTGGGAAGCCTCAAGCAAGAGCAGATGCCAGCTAGGACATGCCAGGGGTACACTGACACTCTTGGGCACACTGCAGAGTACAGCCTTTCCTGGTATTACTCTCCTCACCACCAAGTTCCCTAGGGCCACAGATGTCCTGGCCACGGGGGTTGAGGCAGACCAGATGTCTGTTCCTGGCCATGACGCTTCATGCCAGAAGGATGGAACAAGCACAGTCCTTTGCTGACAGAGCCCTGGAACCCTTGATTTTGGAACTGAGAGGGAGGCAGGGCTAAGAGGGAGAGAAGCCAGGCATTTCTCCAGAAGGAAATGCCTGTAAGAGCATCTGCGGCTGGAGGGGCCTATGCCATGCCCTGGGAGGTTGACTGGCATATGGCTGACCTGGCCTGCCCAAGCCACATGCCTGCAAAGCGCTCCTCTCCTGGTGCCAGGCCCACAGGGAAGCCAGTAATCCGGACATTCTGATGCTACTCTGGGCAGCCCCAAGGCCTGTCTGGCTTCCTGCCTGGGAAGCAGCCCAGTGCCCTGGAAGAGCAGCCAGAGAGAGCATGCTGAAGTGGGACCTCAGTCAGGGGCTGCCTCTTCTAAGCCTGTTTCCTCATGTGTAAATAAAAATTCATCACATAAATGTGAGGTCACCGGAGCCACATCAAGGAGAGTGGTGGAGATGGTTGGTTCCTTCTCACTGTGTGCACGGAACATGCTTTGCATCAGCCGCTGCAGAGGGAAGTAGCCCCATCGACTTCCAGAGGCCCCACTAGAAACCAGTCCACCTCCTTCTTCCATGTGCCTTACACACGCCTGGCCTCAGCGCTCCCCTCTGTGTGCTGTTCATCCCCTCCCACCAGACCAAGGTGGCCTTCATGTGACTCCAGGACTTCTCAAGCCAACTCAGTACCTAGAGTAGTGCCTGGCAAACGGGAGGTGGTGCCTGCACAAATCAAAGACCTCTTTAGGCCCAAAGATCCTACACTTCCACAGCAACCGGCTCTCTAAGCCCTTGGCAGGTGAGCAGTTGCTCAACCCACGCTGGCTCCCCACCCATGGGAGCCCACGCATCCCTGCTAGAACCGGAGCAGAGTCCTTTAGTCCACCTCCTGGTTGAAGGGCGTCCTCTGGGCAAGAAGAGGAACCACACAAGGTTTACTGAGCACCTGCTCTCATCTGGACAAGACAATCCCTTGTTCACAGAGCCTTCCCAAATACGTTATCAACTATGCTGTGGTAGAACCTAAGGAGAAAAAACAGTGCAAGAGTATGAGGAAGGGGATAAGCTTTAAACAGCAGCCGTTCACCTCGCTGAGGAGGCTGCGACGAAGCAATGCCCTGAAAGGGGGATGCGGGCGGGGTATTCCAGGCAGGGGCAAAGCAGACGCAAAGGCTCTTTGGCAGGATGGAACAGGGAGGTAGGTAAGGCCCTTGACTTCCACTTGGGGGGACAGGGAACCACGGAGAAGGGGCCTGGCCTGTCTTTACTGTGGTTGCCACGCTGCGAAGAGACTGGGGGGTGGGAGAGAGCGCAAGGGTGGAAGCAGAGATCTTGGCTGGGAGACGGTGCTGGTGACTGGGCCACAGAGACAGCGGGGAGCTGGGAAGCGGTCAGCCGTGGGACACGTGGGAGGCGCAGGCGGCAGGACGCGCAGGCCTTGGAGCCCGGGCAGCAGCCGGAACGCGGAGCCCCGGGCCAGGTGGCTCCAGACCGCGCACACGCCCGCCAGCCGCTTCGAGTCCTCCATGTCCCGCTTCACCGGCCACCCGGCCCATGGGTGCCGCCGCGGACAGAGACTCCCACCCGCAGTCTGCGCGGGGCGAACAGGACGCAACCGAGGCCCTCAGAGGCCAGGCCCCGCCCTCATGCCCCCTGCACCTGACACCGAGGAAGCCCCAGAGGAGGACTCTCGCGAGATGTCTCAAACCTCTTCGCTCTCAGGGCTTCCCCAATCGGCAAGCGGCTGGCTGAGTTGCCACGACAACCCGGACCTGCGTCTTTATGGTCGCGTTGGCCTTGGCACCCCAGGTACTAGGCCGTCGGGTGTCACGGGCGGCCTTCTGCCCCAGATCGCCCTTCTGGGGAGTTTGAAGGTGGGCAGGAACATGAGGCTGCGGCCTGCCCAATCAGAGCGTCTCGACATCCCCGTCCCGGTGTTGAGAAGCCAGACCGCCCCTTCCGGGGCAATCATCCCCACGGCCGCCCACTCCCATCACTTGTCGCGAGCAGGTACCTCGGGTAAAGAGCACTCAGACTCGGAGGGCAGTTCACACACTTATATTATTATAATTCACTTCTATGCAATTATCACACGATATTAAATAAGACAATATTAAGTCTGCCAATTACCACGTCCCTGTACCTGTACTGCGCAAGTCCTTATGGGAGCGCGACGTTTCCTCCCGTCGGGTCAGAGGGTCCGACGTAGACGAAGGGCGTCGAGTCGGTGCTAGGCTGTCCGTCTCTCCGCTGGCCTCGTCCTCTGGTCTCGTCTGGTCGGCGGCGATGCTCCTTCCAGCGGGATCAGGTGCAGGTGTCCCGGTCGGTAGTCAGATCAACAGACTGACTAGTAGACTGGTCGGTGGGACGGATCGTCGACTTGCTTGAGGTCTTCAGCGCCTTTTATACTGTTCTAACTGGGCGTTTGTGGTATTGGTTCAGACTTATCACACTGTCCATTTGGGCCACGCCCTGTCCAGTTCGGGGTTCATCCTTATCAGTTCCACACCGCTTAAGGTTCTACTTCTATATCTCATGGTTACTATGGTTACATATCCCTCACAGCACTCTTAAAGTCACAGCACACTTTAGGGTTACAGCACATTTATGGTTACAGCACACTTAGGGTTATACAATTCCATCTTATTTTAAGGTGTTCTCCACATTCCATCCCCTGAATCTGTAAGCGTCTCCATCAGAGGCGGTTACAAGATTCACAGAAAAATCTGGATAATGCCTCAACTCGTTTGGCTCTCATTATCCCTTTCCAATTACGCCATGCAGAATATTGGTATATCATTTCTAGCATTGCATCTTTAGTAATAATTCTTACACATATATCTTGTAATGGTGCTGGTGGTGATTGTACTTTGGTACCTTGCAATTGTACCATTTGTTGCATAAACTGTGGTCTATTTACTAGGGTATCATATATCCATGTTGGTGAGTAGTTGTGATATAGTGACATGTATTATGTTATTAAGAGACCGATTGTTCTCTGTGTTATCTCATAATCATATATGCATAGTTTGTGGCATGCCAATGGGTGGGATATAGCGTGGAATAAGAAGTATAGAAAATCCTGTGAGTTATCATCGGTACCTGTGAATAATAAGGAGGGTGTTGTACAGAATTTACAATGATGTGCCATTAAATATTCAAATCCAAAACATCTAAATAACAGATCTATTGGTATGTGGGTTTCCATAAATGCCATCCTCACAAAATGTTCCATATGTTTTTCTGCACAAAATCTTCTTCCCGATTCATACGTTATTGGTCTCATGAACCATGGTCCTTCTTTTTTAGTTTTCTTGTTATATTTTCGTCTACTCCAGTAGCCGTCCCGTCTCACGAGGGTACTGGAGTTGTTTTCTGAGGACATCTTTGTAGTTGTCTGAAAAAGATTTCTTGAAACAATACTTATAGACAATGGTTAGAAATTTTATCATTATAACAGCAAATATAATAGCTAACATGATTTTAAAGATATGCTTAATCCAATAAAATGGGTCCCAATTTGGAAAACATATTGTATTAAATGTGATTATCCTAGTGATCATACTCCATAATCTACAGGGTCCTGAGTTGGTTAGTGTGCCTTTTGGGAGGGTTAAGTCTTTATCTATCAAAGCTACTATTTGTTGGACTTTCTTATGGATTTCTTTTGAAGAATTTAATTCTTTGATTGTTTGTGCATGTAGACTTTCTGTTTGGAGTTGAAGTCTGACATTTCCATCAGCTGTTTGGCTTTATTGATTATGTTTTGGATGTTTTGTAATTCAGTGTCCCATGAGAATGAAAATGCATCCATTCCCAGATATTTTTGTTGTATCCATATTGTTGCCGATGATTCCCATTGTAATATATGAGACAAATTTCTAGGGTTGCAAGTTGTCAGCATTATGATTGATGCATTGTGTACGAGGAAACATCCTGGGTATAGGGTATAATTAAGTATAGCATCTTCTTGGTTTGTTGTGTTGTAGTTATTAATGGTAAGATTAGCCATTGTTGGAGTACATACCAAATGTTGGTAGTTACCTAGGTCCTGTACTTTGTGAAAAACCTTGGTGAGTGCTACATCTGATTCTATTGGTTCATATACTTTGTTGTGTGGGTATACGTATGTGTTTCCAAATCTGAATGTTTGGGATATTGGTATTGTTATATATGTTCCATTAATTGATCCCCATATATGTTGTTCTATGGGGATTATCCATTCATCATTATATTTTTTAGGTATGTTGATAGCATTGTATGCTTCCATTGCATTTAGGAGGCTTATTTGAATAACATTTATGGTGCAAATTCCTGATGTACATATTGAATCTCTATTTGGGTTTAGTATGGTCTTATAAAATGAAGTTTCTGTTCCTTGTCCTGTTGTGAATAAAATGTCCAAATCCCTATAGATTAGATCCAATAGTCTTGTATATTTGTTGCATTGTAAAGTTTCATAAATTGATTCTGTTGATGATATTAGGGTATTTCTTAGGGTGCTTGTCTCCTCATGTTGTCGTTTAAGTTGTTCTGTTATCAATCCTTGTTCTTCTGTTCTGTGTTGTGTTACTGTTTGCAATACTCCTAAGTTTTCTGATATGGCATGTATTGCTTGTGCTTGGTCTTGGGTTAAGTGTTGTAGTTGGTCAATTCTTACAGCTTGTTCTCTTACTGCGGCTGATGCAATCAGTGCTCCTATTGCTGCTCCTGCTACAAACGATAGTCCTGCTGCAATTTGCAATGGTTTTCTTCTTCAGTTTTGTTGTCCAGTAGTATATGTGTACAGTGGGTGTGTGAAATCATTTTCACATTGTTTGGTAATTATGTCCTGTAAGTTTCGATGTATTTCCAAAAGTTGAATTTGTGGTGATAGTATGAGACGAGCTGGGGTAGTCAGGTCTGGAACTGACCCTGGTGCTTCTTTAACCACAGGTGTTATATTTGTTGGGGGTAGTATGTATCCTGTTATATAATGTGCTGTGAGAAATCTTCTGCCATCTTCTAGGTCTCCTCTATTCATCATGCATGGTTCATTGGAGTGTTGGTTGTTGCCACATCTTTTCCTATTTATTGGAAAGTGGTATATGTTATCCCAGTTTTCTTGATCTAGCATTGTCGTCATTGATGCATTTAGTAGTGGTCTGTGTGCTATGAAGTCTCCTCTTGCCCATTTCTTTGTTATTGGATGTGGTAATATCATGGAGAATATATATGGTAGGTTGGTGTGGTTGATGTCATTTAAACCCTTAGCTTCCATATTCCATGTTCTCCACCAGTGTAAGTTCTTGTGTGACCATTCATCTAATGAGTATCATGGTATAGTAAAGTTTTCAACATCTGATCTGGTAATGAGTCCTGGTATGTGTACGTTGTTTAAAGCAGTTTGTGGGACTGTATAATTGTTGGTCCATCCTTCATACCATGAAGTTATGGTGGTTAGAGTATTAGTAAATGTTATATTGTGCAATTTTGTATTTATATCTAATGGTATTGGGAAATTAATTGTATCATTATAATTCCATGGTGTCAAATTGCATACTTGGAAATTATGTCCAAATTTCATATTCCATGTCATTTCAAATAAGGGTTTTTGGTTGGTTATGTTAAACCACCAAGATGTTATTGAGAAGCTTTTTGTTCCTTTTTGCGTGCGATTAAACCAAGCTAAATTCTGTGATATTTGTTTGCCATTTATGGTAAAGTTGAGCATTTTTGCACTTATGGGTTGTGTCTCTAGGTATGTGTTATGTTTAAATAATGTTTTGTTGAGTGTATTTCTGTTTGTTATATAAACTGGTACCCTAAGACTTGTGCTGTCCCATGACCTCATTGAGAATCCTTCCTTTGTGCTATTGGTAATTACTGTTGACAGATATGTTGGTATATGAGGTCTTCTTACCATCTGTTTTTGTGGTATCTCAAATGTACCTGGGACATTTATATATGTAATCCTGGGATGTATCTGTATGTTGATGTCTGGTATTGTTGCATTGATATCTTCATTTATATTTTTAAGCTCTGTTGGTGCTGATGGGTTGATTTTTAGTGATTCATAGCATATAACTCCTATTTGGTTTGTATGTTTTATGTGGGTCATATTAGTGGTATTGGCAATATTTTTGAATAAGTTTATTATATTACATATCATTGTTTGATAAAGGCATCTATTACTATATTTATGTTGTGCTCTTCTAGGTGTTGAAAATTGTGGTAGTGGTTGTGGTATTAATTCTGTCAATACAATAGGTGGTCTGTAGTGTTCTATTCCTAACCCTAAGATGGTTAGCATTTTTGGTAATGGTGGTAAGCTGAAGTTTATATATTGCCCTGATTGATTCAATATTTCTAATTTATTACAGTATGGTAGATTCGGAAATCCTGCTGCACATAGTATTGTATCATTTGGATATTGCTCTATGATATTCTTTGGACATATATTTCCATATGGTGGTATAAATGAAGGTAATGATGTAACATTTATCAATGGGGTTACATGTGATTTACATTCTGTAGAGTTCAGTTGCATTGGTCCATTCCTGAAACATGTTTTTATAGGTTGTGGTGTAGTGGTAGGTGTTGAATCCTCAGCATCTTCATACTCTTGTGTTGTATCATTTGCATCATAATCATATTCATATTTGTAATCTTGTGTTGTGTCTTCTCTTTGTTGTTCTATCCATGGTGCAAAGAATGCTGATAGAAATCTGGTTGTTATTCCCATATTGCATGTAAATGTTGTTTGTGGTTGTTCTATCATATGGTAGAACTGTCCTTCTAATCTGTATAGGGCTGTAGTTTGTTTGAGTTCTTCTTCATTCCACCATATATTGTATATGGCTCTAGCTTGTGTTGCCTGTCTCCATAATAAGTTCCCTGAGCATCTGATTGGATTGTTTTCATCTTGTAGCATGATGTCTTCTCCTTCTACTTGTTTATGTAGATGTGACATTGGTTGTAACTTGTAGTGTACTGCATTGTTCCATGGAGTGCACGAAGGGTTGTACCTATTGATTGTTTTTTTGCAATATTGATATTTTTGGAAGAAGTCGTGAACTCCATAATGTGTATTTAATAGCGATGATGGTCCCAATATCTTAATATTTTTCCTGTGATGTTGTGTGTTTCTTTCACTGGATAGTTGAACTTTACTGTTTCGATAGGATTTGTTGTACTGCCTGTCATGGTTGTGGTTGTAGTATTTGTACTGATGTGGGATTGGTACTCTAGTACTACACTATTAGCAGTAGATGTTCCAATTATTATTAATGTCATCATTATAGGTAACAATCTATGATACATATTGTGTGGTTTGCCAGATATCCAAAGAAATTTTTTGTTTTGGCTGTGTTGTTTGTGGGGTTTGTCCATTTCCATATTGTTTTGCAGTGATCTTGTGTGTATTATGGCAGAGATTATGAATGTTAATATGTATAGTATGGTGATGGTGATGACCATGATCTTCAGAATCCTGATGGATCTTGTTACGAAGTTTGCCATCGTTATCCTTGTTTGGTTTCATTCCATCTGGAATCATGATGGAATCTAGTTACTATTTGTATCTTTTATGCTATGTTATCTAGTCTAACTTGGTTTAATTTACTTTTATCATTTGTGGTCCATACTGTGTTGTGTGTGCCTTGTGCTAATTATCTCCGTTGGATGTATGTTATTTTTATGATCTTTGTATATGGCTTTATAGTTCCTTGATATTTCCTTATCTGGTGTTGTCGTTTGAATTATGTACGGTTTGTGTTTATTCTCAAATGCTTCTTCTTTGGGTGTACCTCTATATGGTCCTGGTCTGTTATTCAATATGTGGAGTGCTTCAGCGATTTGATGTGCTATGGTGCCTGTTGTACTATATAATGTAGTTTTTAATAGTGCATTAAATCTTTCTATGGATCCACTAGCTGTTGGATTGTATGGTAAATGGAAGTTCCAGAGTATGCCTTCGCTTTCGGCAAATTTTTATACAATTTTTGATGTGAAGTGTGTTCCTTGGTCAGATTCTCTTATGTGTGGGTGACCATATTGTGCTATCCATGTTTGTATTGTAAGTATTGTTAGTCCAGAGGTGGGTGCCTTTCCATGTCTTGCTAATCCTAAACCTGTTGTTGTGTCTACCATTGTGCACATATATAGATTTAATTTATCCTTTAGTGGTCCAGTGAAGTCTATTTGTACTAGCCTATTAAATCCTGGTCTATATATGGGTTCTCCAACTCTTCTTAGGTTAAATTTTAATTTATTAGAAGGACAATTTTTACATAGTTTTATTGCATTCTTTACTGAGTGCCATGTTGATGGTAAATGTCTATCCTGGATCCATTTAAACGTGGGATGGGTTCCTAAGTGTCCTAACATCTTATAGATTTGTAGGATATGTTTGTTGGTTAATCTTGCTTGTTGTTTTGGTATGATATCCCAGGTACCTTTTACTTTGGTTGTTAGTTGTTTATGTTGATTTCTTTTTGTGTTTCTATCATATTCTGTACGCTGTGCTTTCCATTGTCTTCTGAGTTTAAGAGGTGTTTAACTGTTTGTGATATTGTGAATCTTACTGAAGTTATCTACCTTATCATTCAGTGTTGATGTAATGTCTTTCTTTCTAGTATGTGCTGAGACATGGGTTACATATATTTTCATTTGTCTGGAGGCTGATTCTATAGTTTCCCAGGCTTCTTTTGACCATATTGGTTTATCATTAATTTTCCAAGAATTTTCCTTCCATTTGGACGCCCACATGGTTATATCATTGGCTACGACCCATGAGTCTGTGAATATATATATATTTTTTCTCATTTTTCCAGTTTTGATTGTTCACATGCCATTGCTCCTGCTAATACTTCTGCATGTTGGGCAGATTTTGCTGTACCTTCCTTGGTTTTTACCATACCATCCCCAGGTCTATAAGCCACCTCTTTCCAGTGTATGGTTCTGCCTTTTTGTGACGCAGATCCATCCGTGAACCATGCGTTAAGCAAGGAGTTATCGTATATAGGTGGTCCCCATTGTCCAAGTGCATGCCTCTTTTGGGGTAGGGTGATCATATCCGGCGGGGAGATTATAGGTTTTCCCAGCTCCTCTGTTGCACTTATCGTGTCACAGGGTTCTGGGTCTGTCCCCTGGTGCATCAGAGCACTTTGGGATGGAGAAGGCAGCGACCTCTTTGCTACCACCGTCCCTCTGCTCAGGGCTGACTCCAAGAACCATTTCCAGTGTACGACTTTCACATCCAGCGGTCTCGTGGCTGTTTCCCTTGGGTCTGATGGTATCCACCGGAGGATAGGCACCTCAGATCTAATGGTTATGGGCCTGTCAGTTAGTAAACTGCTATGTGTCCGAATTGCTTCCTAAGTTGTCCATATTGTCTTTTCAAGTATTGAATATTTATGGTCTGACCATGGGAATTTTTTACAGAAAAAGCCTACAGGTCTTAATTCTGTATTATTTTTTATAAATAGGTTCCAACTTCCATATTCTTGGTGGAATAAGATATCTAGGACTATTATATCTCCCTGTTTGGGGTAATTTAGTGATTTATATGTCTTGCATAATTCTTTAAGGCTGTTTAGTATCTGTTTTTCATTTTCTGTCCATCTAAAGTCAGATGCTTTCTTAGTGATATTATGTAAGAGTTTCATAATATTTTGGATATATGGGATATGATTTCTCCAGAAATTGAAAAGGCCTAATAGCTGTTGTAATTCCTTTTTATTTGTAGGGTCCTTAATTATTTGTATTTTATCTAATACTGTTTGTGGGATTGTAGGTCCCTCAGTAGTCCATTGTATACCTAGAAATTTAACTGATGTGCTAGGCTGTTGTACTTTATCATCACTAACTGTCCATCCATCCTGTCTTAATATTTGTACTAATTTGTCTAAGGTGTTTTTGACTTTGTTTTCCTGTTTTCCTCCTACCAATATATCATCCACATATGATAATATAAGTATGTCTTTGTCCTTTGGCATTTTATTTAATGTGAATTGTAATGCATTATGTGCTATTATTGGGCTATTCTTGTATCCTTGTGGCAATCTTTTAAATCTATATTGTTTGTTATCCCATGTGAATGTTGTCATTTCCCTGGAATCCTCATGTAATGGTATACAGAAAAACATATTTTCTAGGTCAGTTGTTGCTAGAAATGATGGTGCAAATGTGTTAATTTTCTTTGTGATATCTTCTAGTTCTGGCAAACTTCCTGGCATGTTTGGAGTTAATTTATTGATGTTTCTGTAATCTATTGTTAGTCTCCATGTGCCTAATGGTTTCTTTACTGGCCATATGGGTCTGTTATAGTTAAAGCTTGATGTATGTTCTATCACATCTTCCTCTTGTAATAATGCTGTTGTGTCTGTAATGTCTTGTAATCCACCCTTGATTGGGTATTGGCTTGTGAAAGAGTTTGGTATTTGAGGTAATTGTATAGGATCTATTTTTACTTGTGTTAGGCATATGTGTTCTGGTTTTATGCAGTTTCTTATGTATTTCCAATGGTTCCATATCTTAGGTATTATATCCATGCCTAATATATTGTGTGATACATTTCCATTATACATGTTGCATTCTATTATTTTGTCGTATATCTCTAATCTTGCCCTTATTTTGTTTAGTGTAGTTATGTTCCCTGTAATTCCTTGTATTCCTAACATGTTTTTTGTGTTATGTATCTTTGGTAATATTATGTCTTTGAATATGCTGATGTCACTCCCTGTGTCTACTAGCCATGTTGTTGGTGTGGGTTTCTTGTGTAGTATTATCGGTGTCCTAATCCACGGCCTTGGATCCCCGCTTGATAGAATCTGCGGGGTTGGTTGAAGTATGGATTCTGTCTGGGCTGCCCGGGCCGCTGTCTGCCCAGACCTCCTTTCCCTAAAAAAGTTGGGCCTCTGTTGTTGTTTTCTTGGTATCTGTTTGGGTAACGATATGTGGGTTGGTATCTTCCTTGTCTTGTCTCATTTTGAAACTGTTGGTTGTTCATACTTGGTTGTCTATTCTCGTTTCTCATTGGTTGTACATTGTTGAATCTATTGACTCTACTGAATGTTCCCTTTTTCTTCCTCATGTTGTTTTCTGTCACATTGTCTGCGGCAAAGCTCATGACATTTGTTTTTTCTAATTCTCTGTTTTCCCTTAGAAAATTTATCATGTCTCCAATTGTTCTAGCTGACTGTACGTTTGGTCTTATTATTATTTTTAAATGGTTTGGTGCTCCCTTTAGGATGATTTTCTTGGAACCTGGTGTTAATATTGTTTCATGTGGTGTAAGTGCTCTCGAATATACCATTCCTATTACTCCTAATGTCCTGACTAAATCTATTCCTTGATCCCATGTGTTCCATTTTGTCTCTGCTTCCCATTTTGTGAGGTCTATTGTAGGATATGTCATTTGTATCGCATATGCATACCGATCCATTAGAGAATATGTCTTACCTTGGTTGTGTTCTATGAACTGTAGTAGATTCTCCTGTACACTAGGATTCTCTATTATATTTTTGATTCTAGTCATTTCTCCACTTGTTAACATTATAGTATCTGCTCCTTTGTCCCACATTGCACGTAAGTATGAGGCGTCCCCCTTACCGTTCTGTGCAAATTCTTGTCTTATTTGAGTTAACTCTGTTCCCTTAAGAGGTCTAATTTCCTCTCTTATTTCGGAACCTTCTTCCACCGGTGGGTTTGTAAATCTACTTGGAGTATTAATGCTAGTCTTAGTGAGCGGAAAAACCTCCCAGTTATTTCTGGGTGGGTCCGGTGGACCCTCACGTTCGGCTAGCTGTTTAAATGGGTTAGTATCCTTGAACTTTCCTATTATCTTCTGAGCCATGGCTTTTCCTTTCATTCTATCATTGTCTGTATCCTCTATTGTTTTCAGCAATATGCTTGGGACCTCAGGTTGTGACGCTCTTTCTAGTATGGGTTGTATCACATTAGGATCTGTTAATGTAGCCTTTATATCTATTTCCTTATATCTACATTTTTCCTTAACGGTCTTTTTTGTTTTTTTGCCATTGGTCATTGTCATCTCCACTCACAGTCTCTGGTTTTGGTTTGATTGTTAGTTTCTTAAATTTAGCCAGCATTTTGTGGGTTTGGGGTTATTCAGAGGTGATTCCAATAATTTAGGATGCTATAGAATATGAGTATGAGAAAATATATAGACACATATATTAGTCTATATCCCTTTGCAGCTACTGTGCCGATTCCAATTCCAAATGAGATTATGGTTGCTGCTAGTAGTACTATAAAAATTTTTCCTACGGAGTCCAGAATGGTGCGCAGCTCTTCCTCCTTCTCTGCTCTTGATAAGAGCTCCAGACTTGGCTTACACCGTGCTGGCTCTTCTATTTGGGTGTCAGTTTGAGTTGGAAGTTTTGGTCCAGAGTTGTCCTTTCCAAATACTCCCTTCTCTTACCGATTCCCAAATGGTACTATCCTTAAGTTTAACCTCCGACCTGAGCTACAAAGTTTTGCGTGGGAAGCCCCAATGAATAATCCTGTTGAATCCTGTTATATTAAACAGAATCCTGCCGACTACGCCAGCTGTCACGAGCAGGTACCGCGGGTAAAGAGCACTCAGACTCGGAGGGCAGTTCACACACTTATATTATTATAATTCACTTCTATGCAATTATCACACGATATTAAATAAGACAATATTAAGTCTGCCAATTACCACGTCCCTGTACTGTACTGCGCAAGTCCTTATGGGAGCGCGACGTTTCCTCCCGTCGGGTCAGAGGGTCCGACGTAGACGAAGGGCGTCGAGTCGGTGCTAGGCTGTCCGTCTCTCCGCTGGCCTCGTCCTCTGGTCTCGTCTGGTCGGCGGCGATGCTCCTTCCAGCGGGATCAGGTGCAGGTGTCCCGGTCGGTAGTCAGATCAACAGACTGACTAGTAGACTGGTCGGTGGGACGGATCGTCGACTTGCTTGAGGTCTTCAGCGCCTTTTATACTGTTCTAACTGGGCGTTTGTGGTATTGGTTCAGACTTATCACACTGTCCATTTGGGCCACGCCCTGTCCAGTTCGGGGTTCATCCTTATCAGTTCCACACCGCTTAAGGTTCTACTTCTATATCTCATGGTTACTATGGTTACATATCCCTCACAGCACTCTTAAAGTCACAGCACACTTTAGGGTTACAGCACACTTATGGTTACAGCACACTTAGGGTTATACAATTCCATCTTATTTTAAGGTGTTCTCCACATCACTCCAGCCTCCCGGTCCCCAACCTCTCACCTGCCTCCCTTTCAGTTCTGGCCAGAGGTCCTGGTGGCTCCCAGCTGCCCAGAGCGCCGCGGACCCCTGTCTCCCTCACCTCATCCCCGAGGCCAGGCCTGGGGTCAGCGGGCGGGGAAGGGCTGGAGGTTGGCCCACCCCGGGTCTGCAGGCCACTGAAGTCAGCCCCAGCCCATCAGAGTCCACACCTCGGCCCATCTGGAGGGAGGTGGAAGGAAGCCACGAGCTGTAAGCCCTCTGCGGACAGGGACCCGACTGTGGCCTCAGCCCACTGTTGGACCCCGCAGAGCCGGCCGGTCGCATCGGTGTCTAGTAGAGAAAAAGTGACAGCATGAACATGATGTAATGTGAGCTTTGAGGGGAAGCTTGTTGCTTGAGTTCACCCAGGAATGTGGCTGGAAGGAAAGTTACTGCAACCAGGGAAAGGCACAGTTGGCTGGAGTTTGGTTTAAAAATAAATAAATAAGATGTGAATTATATAACTAACACGTGTTGGTGTAGAACACTTGGGGAAACACTTGAAAATATAAAAATCCTTCATCCTACAGTCACATAGAATCACTGACATTTAGGAATTTTTTTTTTTTTAAATGAAACAGGGTCTCACTATATAGCCCAGGCCGGCCTCAAACTGAATCCCACCTCAGCCTCCCAAGCGCAGGGAGTACAAGTGTGCGCCACCTGTCTTAACACATTTATGGTTCAGTTGTCCCAGCCACAGACCCGGGTGTGAATGGAGTTTCCTTTCCTCACTGACCCTCGTCCCAGCCTCGCCGCTCCAACATACTGAGGGCAGCAGCCCAGGCCTCGGATGAAGACAGGTGTGCACCGATGCACCTGACACTGCTGTGGCCTCTTTCCCAAAGCTTCCCCTGCAAGGGCTTCTGGGAGCTTGTTAGTTGCTCCATGATGGGGAAAAGGGTGGCAGTGAGGCTTGAGGAACCTGCTAGTCCAGGCGAAGGAAAACTGAAGCAAGCACAAGAGGGCTCCGCCCTCCAGGTTCACAGGATCCCAAGAGTAACAGATGTAGTCAGATCAGAGTAGAGGCAGCAAGGGGCCCCACCCTAACTCTTTGCCTCTGTACTGCTAGGGAACACTGGGGACACCCCAGGACCAGTAATGAAAGGAGGACAGTTGAGCACATGGTGTCACCCTAACAGGGCAATGAGGCAGCCCTGAAGGAGTCCTTGGCCTGGGGAAGCCACCCCACCCGCACCCCACTGACCCTCATGAGAAGCAGCATGTGTGTGCCCTGCTGTCAGTGGTCCACAAGCCTGGCCCCTCAGCCCTCTCTGAAGAGCACGGTCCTCTGCCACTCCTTTTGAGAGTCGTGAGGAAGTGCACCTTCCTCTGGGAAGCCCAACTGTGGGAACAGGGCCCAGAGCCCCATGTGTCTTGGCTTTTTGGTGCTTGCAAGGTCCCTGATGATTTTGTCTTGCCCAAGGTCTTTGTCTTAAAGAATGTCTTGGCGGGTGGCCCCTCTGCTCGGGGATTACAGGGAGTGGCAGTGCCCCTCCTCTACTAGGATGCTCGTCTTCCAAGGCTCCCTGGGCCTGAGTAGAGCCAACAGCCCTGCTGCTGGTGTCCTCTGTCTGAAGCCCCTGGAAAGCAGTTCCAGCGCTCAGAGAGCTGCACCTCCCTGTTCTCACGTGCTGGCCTGCCCTGCAGGGAAGCCACAGGGAGACTGCTGCAGCCGCCTCCACCCCGACTCCAGACAGAGTCCCTGAGACTCTCACCCCCGAGAGTGTTCCTTTCCAAAGTCACTGCCCGTTTGGCCTCTGCTAAAAACCACCCAGTGGCTTCCCATCTTGCTTGGTGAAACCCATTGTTCTTCCCACAGTGTACACGGTGTCCGTTGCCATCCAGCCAAAGCCCCAGGGTGCACTGCCGTGGAGTCAAGTCAGGTTGTTGGCTGGGGGCAACCAGGGAGGCCGCCTGCTGCCGGGAGCTGCAGTGTCTCAGAGGGCATTAGGAAGGACCAACCAGGCCTGGGCTGGTGTTGAGAGAACACGGGATGAGGTTCAAGGAGAAAGGCTGACCGGAAGCTGCCAGGAAGCTAGGGTGAGGCTGTGACAGGTGTCTCAGTCTTTAAGGAGAAAGCAGGAAGAGGAGAGCAAAGTGGAAGCCAGAGCTGAGGGAGCAGCAGCAGTCAGCCCTTAGCCAGGAAGGGCCACTGGTCAGGCCTCAGGTGTGGACAGCACTCACACTCTGAGTCCAGAACAGATTCCAGCAGATTTTGTGGGCCTCCATCCTGCTCAGGCAAGTGGCCTTGTCTGATGCTGGCATCCAGTGACGTCATCACCAGGCCAGCAACTAATATGGGCGGAGCCAGCTATTCACTCGAGGCCCATGTGACCCAGCCCCAGTTGCCCGCCACCCCGTTCCCCTTGCTCATGCTGCTCTTGCCCAGTTGCTCTGTGCTCAAGAAAGCTTCCCTTTCCCAGTAGCTGCGGCCCCTGCCCTGCGGCTGACTCCCGGCCCGCATCTCCCCTCCCCTCTCCCGGCCCTCTCACCCTGCTTGCTCTTCCTGGAGGTCTTGCCGCACAGGCCTTTGCAGTGACTGGAACCCTACACCCTCAGGCCCTGCTCGCCTCCTTCTTCCCACCCCACCACCAACTTCCCACAACAGTGAGAGTCTGGGTGACACGTCGGTGCCTCACTGTCCTGGGGAAAGTGGCTTGCGTGCAGCTGTTCTCCTCCCAGGCCGCTGGAGTGTTCTTATGTGCCAGTGACCCCGCTCTCGGTTGTGCCTCTGCTGCAGGGCGGAGAGACTGGAGCTGGCTGCAGGTGGGACAGAATGCATATGTGGCTTTGATGAGGCAGAGTCTCAGCCTCCCCTCCACTGTCAGACCCCAGGGCCAGCAGCATGGTGACACCAGAGCCCTGCAAAGCAGAGAAGCTGAAGAGCTCAGGCCCTGCCCCCTGCACTGCCCAAAAGGGGCCTGGCTCCTCCTCTCATCCCTGGAACAGGGCTCCACGGCCATCCCTGGTCAGCCTTTCTACCTTTTGCTATTAAAATGGAAGGATCTTAACCCTATTTTAAAAATTTTATAGTACAGGAGATTGAGCCCAGGACCTTTGCACTGAGATACATCCCCAGCCCTTTTTTGGGTTTTGTTGTTTTTTAAATTTTGAAACAGGTTCTTGCTAAGTTGCCCAGGCTGAGCTCAAATCTGTGATCTTCTTGCCTCTGCCTCGCTGAGTCCTCGCCAAGCCCTGGGGCCCTAGGTGTGCGCCACAACACCTGCCTGACCTCAGCCCCTCTACCAGTGCGCCAGGCTGCCACAACAAGCGGGGTGCCTCAAACACGAGGATCGGTGTTCTCCCAGTTCTGGAAGCTAGAAGTCCAACATCAAGATGCCAGTGCACTTGGTCCCTTTGGGATCTGCCCCATGCTGCTCTCTTAGCTCCTGCCGGCTGCTGGCAGTCCTTGGTGTCTTCATAGATGCATCATTTCCATCTCTTCCTCCAGAGTCACCTGGTGTTCATCCTGTGTTTCTGTGCATCCCCTCTCCTCCCCTCCCTGCCCCACCTTCATCTTTCTTCTTTTGTCTTTCTGAGGCAAGATCTCCCTATGTAGTTCAGGCTCGCTTTGAACTCACAGCAATCCTCCTGCTTCAGCCTCCCGAGTACTGGGATTGCAGGTGTGCACCACCATGCCTGGTTCCTCTCTTCTTCAAGAAGCAGGCCCTACTTCGAGGTTCTGGGTGGATGTGAATTTGAGGGGACACTATTTAGCCCAGTGTGGCTGTGTCCTCATACGGCAGATACGCAATGTCCTGTGTTGAGGCGGTGTCCACCTCCTCGGTGTTCACTGCTTCTTCTGCATGTGGACGCTGGCCCACACTGGACACCGCCCGACTCCTTCATCTGTGCAGATCGCTGTCCCAAGTGTCACCTGGGCAGCAGACCTGTAGTGCAGCAGCATCGCACCGATGACTTCGCGGTGCCTCTCTCGGCCCCGCCCGGCCCCAGCTGTCTCGTTTTGCCCTTTCTTGAGCCTTCTTTTCCCTCGCTGGCTCTCGGTCCCAAGGCCCTCACCCCTTCTCTGCCAGGACATCTGGGAAACTACAGTTCCTGGCCTGTTTTGTGAAAGTGGCTCCGTGCTCTTTTTCTGTCACCTTTTCCTTCCAACCTGGACCCTGGAGGTGCGAGAGGAGCGGTTTCCTAAGCAGAGTCAAACTGGCCTCGGAGGTGCGCTGCTCCCCTCTGTGGGAAAGCAGTCGGCCCTTATTTCAGAGAGTTTCTGCTTTCCCCGCTCCCTTCTACATCTGTGCTAACATTCTGTGATTCTTAGAGAACCAAAATTCTGAAGAGCAAAGCCCAGAGCCAAGAATGTTCAAGCCAGAAGGGATTTCTAAGAGGAACAGACAGGGCCTCCCTCACGGAGTTCACAGGCTGGGTGGGAGACCCGGCTGCCCGGGCCCCTGAGCATGGCTCACACAGGAAGGGGAGGCCGGGCCAGTGGGAGAGAAGCCCAAGAGGGGACATTTACATGGGCACAGAGTCGGGCCGTAGGGGACTGAGTCTAGCATGTAATTTCCTGGACAGACATCCAAAGAATAGGCAATCAAAGAAAATATAGATAAGGACACCCAGAAAATACAAAACTTTTGTACATCTGAGGATACTACGGAGAGAGAAAAGACAACCCGGAGGAGGGGAGAAAGTCTTAGCAAATTGTGTGCCTGGTGAGGGATTAGCCTCCAGAATATATTACATACTTCTACAGACTCCGCCGACAACCAGGGAAAAAAACTCAATTCAAAAAAGTGGGCAAAGGATTTGAAGAGATATTTCTCACAGTAAGATACAGGCATGGCCAATAAACACATGAAAAGATGTTCAGTGTCACCAGTCCCCAGGGGAATGCGAGCCAAAGGCACAAGGAAACACTACCTCACAGGCATCAGAGTGGCTTTGCTAGAAAGCTTCAGAATTCCAAGCACCGGGGAGGTGTGGAAAGATTCGCACCTTGTGCACCACTGGTGGGAATGGGAAAGTGGGCAGCTGCTGTGGAAAATCACTTGGCAGTGCCTCAGAAAGCTAAATACGGAATTATCATATGACCCAGCAATTCCACGTGTGCACCCCATAGAATGGAAAGTGGAGACTCAGGTGATACTTGTACACTGTGCTCTGACCGGTGTGGCTCACGGCAGCACAAAGGGTGGAAGCAGTCCAGGTGTCTGTGGGCAAAAGGTGGTGCCTGTGCCCCCACTCAGGAAGTGCCATCAGCCGCAGGAAGGAGGGAGGCACAGGCGTGCCCTGGCACAGGCGAACTGGGCATGCACGTGCTAAGGCAAGGAGGCCAGGCACAGGGGGACACATGGTGTGTGACTCTTATTCTGTAGGCTCCCTCGAGTGGGCAGATTCTTGGAGACAAGTGCCGAGCTGAGGTTCCCAGGGGCTGTGGTTGGCCGTGGATCGGAGAGGTTTTACGTATTGGGCATGGAATTTCTGTTTGCAGGAATGAGAGAGCTTTGAAAACAGCTCGTGTTGGTCATACAGCATTGTGAATGTCATCAATACCATCGAAGCACTCTTGAAAATGGTAAACTTGTGATAATGTATTTACCACAATTTTTTCTTAAAGTCCTTCACCAAAAGCCGTTGAATTGTACAATTTACATAGGTGACTTGCCTGGTTTGTGAATGGTATCTCATAAAGTGTTAAAGAAAGAGACAGAGACAGAGTGAGGAGCAGCCCCCTTCAAAGACCCCCGAGAAGGGGTGCGATGCTGGGAACGCATGGGGATGCATCGGAGCGGAGGGGCAGCACCCGGCACCTCTCCCTGCCCACACTGCTCCCAGCTCGTTGTGTGCCAAGCACAGCCTCCCTCGGAAGCCAATTTTCTGCACGGTGAAAATGTTTTACCCGGGCCCACTTGAGCAGATGGCCCCCCACCTTGGCCCGAATTGAGAAGCACAGAAATCAAACGGGACCGACGGCTTCCTTGGCAGTGTCTTACAGGCACACAAGCACGTGAACTCACGCACCTCCCTCCCCGGCCAGCGGGCTTCCTCACGGCTGCACGCCGGAGCTGGGCCAGGTCCACAGGGAGCCTCCAGAGAACCCTGCACACCCCACCTGGGCTCCCGGACCTGCTGCCTGCTCCTGGCAGGTGCTCAGAGACACCTCCTGGATGACCAAGGGAGCGAACGTGCTGCTAAGGCCTTGCCTGTGGTTTCCTCCCCTGCACCTCTTCTCTGCCCACACCCTGCACCCTGCATGGAATAGATTAGGATGAGGGCGGAGAACAAGTGTGACCTGTAGGTTTGGGGAGGGCCACAGAGACCCTGAGGGGAAGGTCACCATGGTGGAAAAATCTGATGATTGAGGGGCGAAGAGCGAGTGGCGGAAGCCAGAGTTCCTGAAGCAGGGAGGTACAGGGCTTGCAGCCGGGAACATCAGGTGCCCCAGGAGGGACGTTCCTGGTACTTGCAGGATGCACAGGCTGATCCTTAGGCTCCAGAAGAGACTAAAGGGGCCACACTGACCACCCCGACTGTCCCTGTCACTCTAAGCTGCAGGAGACTGGGGAGACCCCCACCCACCACCTCCACAAGTGATCGTGTCAGTGGTGGGCAGTGCTTGTGTCCCTCCTGGAGTGGGAGACAAAATGATTTCCAGGTTTTAAGGATCTCACTGTTAGGAACATTTATTTGGTGTCCGGTATGAGGAGAGGTGTACTGCCAGCATGTTCAGAGGGAGCTTGTGGCATCTCCTGCGACGGAGCCACTTGCCGGCCATGACTGTCTGGAGAGTGGTGTCCTGCTCCCATGGGTGGCACTGCAAGCAACTGAGGCTGTGGTGACTGCTGAGTGTGGGATGTGGCTGTGTGACAGTTCACCTCTCAAAGCCTTGCTCTTCGGAGATCAGCGAGGGGACACTGGGGATGAGCCTATCTGGCTGCCTGGTGGGAGGGGCCAGGAGCAGGTCAGGACCCCATCTTGTGGACCGCTTCTGCCCAGGGGCCCAGGACGGAGCGCATGGCCACACCCAGCCTGCTTCCTGGGGCACAGAGACCTAGCAGGGTGTGGGGGCGGGGCTCCTACACGGAGCGGGAGGCAAAGTAAGATGTAATGTGGGACAGGAGAGGGAGTTTCGTGGCCAGAAAGGAAGCCAGAGCGAGCAGGAGCCCCACAGTCTCTTCCCGGGGGAGTGCCCCGAGACCTCTGGCCCTCTCACCAGGCCCCAGCTCCCACCAGGGCCACCCTGCAGCCCAGCATCCAACCCGGCCACATCTCCTGCTATTCTGGGGGCTCTGGCATCCTGGGAAGGGCCTGTGGCAGTGGGGAACAGTGTCCAGCCATCCCTAGGATGCAAGGGGGAGCCCTAATGACAGAATCTGGAGGAGGGGTCTCGGCCTGGCAGGAAGGGGAATGGAGGGCCCACCCGTGAGTCTGCCCATGCTAGCCCTGGGCTGCATCCTCCACCTCATCATGCATCCTGAGCCTGCGAGGTGAGTCTCACCAGCCCATTACAGGTGAGGACCATGCCGTTTGGCAGGGTGAGGTGAGAGGACTAGGCTGAGTCGGGACTCCCGAGTTGTACTTCCAGGTCTAGCACAGTCCAGCTGTGTAACTCTGAACAAGCTGCCCAGCCTCTCTGGGCCTCAATCACCTGAAAGTTTGGGAGCGGGACTGGAAGACTCTCAAGGCTCCTCCAGGGTAGGCCTCCTCCACATGAGGAGAGCCAGAGGCACCCCACGGTCTGACAGGTCGGCCTGGCGTGGTGGGCGGTGAGGAGGCGGGCTATGTGCAGGCAGGGTTGTGAAGACGCCGCGGGAAGACACAGCACTGTCTTCCCGAGTGGGAACAGATGGTTGGAAGCTGTGGCTGAATGTAAGGAATCGAGCACAGTATAAGAGAAAAGTAAAAGATAGAAATGTAAAAGAAAACTTGACAGTCCGAGCTGCCGGAAGGTGAAAGTGTCTCTACGGGGTAGCGAGCCCTCCACTGCTAGAAGTATGAAAGCCAAGAGCAGTTTCATACGTCAGTAGGCTTCTAGACACCTCCGGCTTTGTAGCCCTGAGTCCAGTCCCTCTGCCCGGACTCCCACCTAGGTCAGAGCAGCTGCCATTCCCAACCCCTGCCCTCAGCTCCACGGCCCCCTGGGGTTGGTCACCGATGTACCGAGGTCAGGTGGAGAAGGGTGGAAAACCATTATTTCTTCTTCTTCTTTTTTTTTTTTTTTGGTACTGGGGATTGAACTCAAGTCCTTGCGCTTGCGCAACAGGCGGCAAAACCACTGACCTAAATCCCCGGCCCCCATTACTTCTAATGAGAGTTAAAATACCCACCTTTTGTGTGAGTTCTTACAAAGAAATTAGAAATGTAAGCATAAATGACCACACACATAATGATGCACTGTCCTGAGCAGAGGCAGAAGGAGGGGGTGGCCCAGAATCCCACGATGCACACACACGGTAGGCGAACCCCACCTCTACAATGACCCTGGAGGAAACACGCCAGGGGCTCAGGCACTGCTCTGCTCTCCATCCAGCCTTCACCTGAGGGCAGCAGCCTGCATGCCTGCCATGAGCCAGACTTCTCCCCCACCCTCGGGCAAAGGCAGCTCACTCACCCCCACCAAAGCCCCACTCCTCAGTTCTGGCCAGGGAACACCAGGCACTGGGCAGGAAATCCCTGGGCTCTGCCAACAGGAAGCTGGAGTGGCCAGTTCCTTCTGCTAGCCATGTGTACGTGCGTGCACATCTCAACTTGCCAGGTTATTTTGGCTGTGTTCCCTGACCTCACTTTGAGTGTCCTGGGATCTCTAAAACCAGGGAATCTGGACCTTGGAAGGGAGCAGCTTTTAAGTTCCAGGTATACAGAGTAGAACTGGGTCAGGGAAGTGGGATCTTCCTAGCCCAGGATTCCCACAGATACTCATGGCCTTTGTCACATGGCCATAGGGACACCCTCAACCTTCAGTGCAGGGAAGGGGTGCGGGGGACCTGTTGGTGGGATGTGGCAAGGGAGAACAGCCAGGGCTGTTTGGGAACCCCAAGCCCAGGCCGCTGGGGCCTAGCCTTCATTCCCCCAGGAGGGCAGGGGTGGGAGCTAGGAGTTATTCTGCACCCAGTCACCTGGAAAATCACTTCTCCTCTAGGCTTGTGTCAACTGCCCGTGGGAAATGGGGATCCCTCCCTAATCCCAGGGCTCTGTAGGGTTCCCCAGGGGTGCAGTGCAACGGAAGCGCAAAGCATGAGGTCCCTGGCAGGTGAGGTCCAGAAGGTGAGCGAGGTGCAGCCGGACAGGCTGAGGGCGCCGGAAGAGCAAAGACAGTCCAAGGGGCCTGCAGTCTTTCTTCACTCTTTACTGTGTAAAAATAAACTCAACAATTCATGTCATTTCAGCAAGAAAATGAAAAAAGAAAAAAGAAAGCAAGAATACCAGTAGAAATAGTGCATTTCCAGAACTGCTGATGGGAGGTGGCAGGTCCCATGGTTTTGACCCATTTGATACCCAAAAGGCTGCAGATCATATGAAAAATGTACAGCTTTGGTTAGCAAATAATGAAAAAGTAAGATACATCAATTCTCTTTCATATTTTACAGTATATACATTGTAACAATATCAACTTGAGGGGGTTTGCTTTTTTTTTTTGGCAAATAAGACAAAATTGGGACTCTAAGTATTGGGCTTTTTTTTCTCCTCAATGACTTGTTCCCTTTTAATAAATCGTACTTCAGCCCACTGTGCACAGAAGCGATAGATTCCCGTCGTTGGCGGAATAAATTTACGTGCTGTTTGAAGAGACAAAACCACGACTCCTTCCAGCCACACGGTGGTGGCGCCGAGGTCACAGAGTCCTCCATCCTCACGGCTTCTAACCAGGTTGGAAGTGACATCCAAACCCTCGGCCCATCCCCCATCACCGATCTGCTCCCAGACAAAGGGCCCACCCAGAGCAGCCTTTCGGGCCTCCTGGTCCCCAGCGCACCTTCAGAACAGGTGGGCCTTCGCTGGAGCTTGCTGCAAGGACTTCGGACCTCATGCCAAGCCTCTCCCCTGCCCTCGCTGCCCACAAGACACCCCCTTGGTCTCAGGTCCCAGGGCTGGTGACAAAGAGATCTTTGCGGTCTTACAAAATAAACTGGGAATCTACAAAAGGAAAAGAAAGCATACAAAATGTATCTCTTTCTTCCAAAATACAAGCTTTCAGTCCGACGTTTTGGTGGAGCCTGAAAGTGTTTCCAAGGGAGATATAGGTTGAGATAATTTATAGGTTTGTCCTATTCTTTCATAAAAATACTCTTGTTTGGTAATAAACTTTGTCTTCTACAGTAAGAGAAATAATACTGTGTTATCAAAAGCAAGAAGGCTTTACGATTCAAGTGGGATCGAAGCCCCCAGGCCCTGGGGCCCTCCGTGGCAGCTCTCCCACCCCAGACCCCCAGGGAGCTGTCGGACACCAGCTCGGCAAAAGCAACACTGTCTCAACAGTGCTTTTTTATCTTCTTATTTTATAAAACGGCTTACCTGAGAGAGGCATGTATTATTCAGTGCAAGAGGGAACATCAATCAGATTAAGGAGTCAATGGGAACTATGTGGATTAGATTTGCTGCTCTGTCGTCTGCCTTTCTCGGGCCAGCAAAGTGCCAAGTATGAACACAGTGAGGGAGCTGAGGACCTTGGCACAGACTCCAGTTAGGGCTAGGGCGAGAGCTAAAAGTCAGCTTCTGTCCCGGGCACCGTGGGTGCGTCAGGGGGCAGGGGAAGGATGGGGAAGGGGCTGGGAGGCTGAAGGGTCGAAGGCATAAGCATCTGGGGTGTGCTCCGCCCTCTCTAGCTAGGGCAGAGGATGGCTTGTGGTCCTGAACGGACAGCTCCCACCTTGCCACGAGGCGGCGGTGGTCTGGGGTCCGTGTCCGCAGGGGCAGGGGCTGGTGGCAGGTGCCAGCAGGAGCGCACTGGGCACAGGCGCTCTGGGCCCAGCCAAGAATGGCTCCCAGGTGGCTGGAGTGAGGGTGGGGCTCGACCCAGTCTGGAAAGGTGATTCCAAGCTCTCGTTCTCCCAACCACGGTATCACTGGGGCTTGTTCTCAACCTACATGTTAGAGTCGCTTCTTGGCGTGTTTGGGGTGGGGGGAGAGGGACACTGGCCTCTCTCAGCCCCCTCCAACAACCCTGGCTTACTTACCCAGACATTTTCGGTAGCTACATGGGTGGTCACAGAATACTGGGTGGCACTCAGCACATGACACAGAACTGGAAAAGTCCATGCAGGCAGGGGAACACACGTTGGACCGAGGGAGCAAGGAACACGCCACCGCAAGGAACATGCAAACGGAGAAGGTCCTTGCAGATCCAAGGATGCCACAACCCGACGGCGCTGAGGAAGCACAATTATCTAAGAAAAAGCCACAGTTGAACAATGACACGCAGCATGGCGCCACATCTACACCCTCTCTGAAAGAGTGATGCACTGCAGAGCAGCGACCGTACCGTGCAGACGCCCACGAGTACAGCGACACAGACACCGACACAGACACACACACAGATGCATTAGGGTTCTGACACGCCGCAGACCTGCACTGGAGGAGGCAGGTGCCCCGGAAGGAGCAGCAGGCACACAACCTGCCTCTGAAGAGGCATCTGCCACTGCAGACGAGCCAGGCAGCACAGAGCATTTCTAGAAAGACTTGGCAGCCTTTCCCGAGTTAGACGCCTGGGCAGAGGGTCCAGGCTGTCCTCAGTGTGCCGGCAGATCCAGGACAAAGCAGGGGCTCACCTTATCCTGGGCACGACCTCTGAGTGTTCTCTCACTCAACACACATGCACACGCACACACACATGAACAGTTTTTCCTCCCCTCTTCAGAAAGACTAGAAGGAAATATTCATGCTGCTTTTCATGGGGGAAAAATAAGTCAAAGATGCTGGACACAAGTCAGTGTCAGGGGCCCGTGGCCGGGTGGCGGCTGCTGCAAGCCAGAGGCCCATGAGCCACAGGAGGCATCTCCAAGCCCTGGCCACCGGGGTCTGGGGAAGGAAGGGGGAATATGGCTGTCAAAAGTCCCATGGGGAGTCCTTCCCTGGAGTGGTTGGCTGACGTTGCCTGTGGCCCTGGGGCTGGGTCTCAGTCAGCACATGGGTCCCTCAGCAGGAGACCCCTCCTGGAAGCCTCTGATCTCCCACTGCCAGAGGCAGCCCCGGTGGCTCAAAGGGTGTGACAGGTCCCAAGCTCGAAGGGTGCCGAGGTGAGAAGACAAGGGAGCCACTGAGGAGGTCTGCAGGCATCCCCAGGCCCAGGCTGCCTCTGCTGCAGCAGAGGTGTGGAAGCTAGCAGGCGCCGTGTCCCAGGACAGCTGGCCTCAACCTTCAGAGCATGCATTCCTAATGCCAAATAACAATCCTCCGTGGAAAGGGCCACTTAACCTTAGCAAACCACAAAAAGACATTTAGGTTGTCAACAGAGCCACGTGGCTCTGCAAGAGGTTTGCAAAGAAAGACAAATGCTGTGCTGCAGGAGCTGTACATGGGCAGATGCTGAAGTTGGCAAACAGACTTCTGACCCGTTCTGAGATTTCCCAAAGCCATGGGGGCGGGGGATGAAATTATCTCATTCTAAAAGAAAAGCTTGCCCCAGCCACACATCCAGGTACACACATGCACGTGGATGCACGCACGCACACACTCTCTCACCTACACCTGCACAGTTCAGAACGTCGCTGCTACCTGCTTGCTCAGCTGTGGTCAGGGCAGGCCTGGGAAACAGTTGGGGCTCCTAGGGAAAAGTGGGGTGTCCTCAGGGACAGAGGAGAGCCGGGACTGCTTCGTGTGCATGAGGAGGACAACACCAGGCTGTGTGTGCATGTGCGTGTGCAGGGGCCATGGCCTTGATCATTCCTGGGGGAGGGAAAGAAGAGACGATGGATCATCACCGCACAAGCAGGGTGGGCGGGCATGGGACCTGGGGCTCAGCCCTGGCCGGAAGCGGTCAGTTGATCTGGCGACAGGCCTCGAATGTCCACTTGGTGGCTCCGCCGTAGATCTCGATTTGAGACTCTGCCCAGGCAATCACATTGCCGGAGAGGGCCTTGGCGCTGCAGGTGGCCAGGTTGTACACTTCCCCTGGGGTCAGCTTGCGGTCCCAGACGTTGAAATGGGCCAGCTCGCCCACAAACGCTTGGGTGGCATCAAATCCACCACCCAAAGTGTCCTTTGGAGAAGAGCAAGGGATGAGTGTGGAAGGGCTCTGCCCAGCAATCTGGGAGCCTGGCTGGGGCAGTGTCTGCGTCTGTCTCCCCCAGGAGCTCCCCCATCTACTCTGGACACCATCTTGTCTCCTGTCCCCGTGTCTTCAGCCAGGCATCTGTCCCTCCCTGAGGGGAGCCCAGGAAGAGGACTGCTGCCAGCCACCTGTGCTCTGCATTCTGGTCTTCCCCTGGAGCTCCTGAACTCCCCGCCTCCTGCAGCCAGTCCCTTGGCCAATGAGGAGGGGTCAGCAGGGCTGTGGACAGCCATGCCGGCAGGTCTTGGGGCCCCACTCAGACACCCCTCTACTAGCTGCAATCAACTACATCCCGACAGGAACAGGAGGCC
Organism: Heterocephalus glaber; assembly: GCF_053883595.1. Taxonomy (NCBI): domain Eukaryota; kingdom Metazoa; phylum Chordata; class Mammalia; order Rodentia; family Bathyergidae; genus Heterocephalus; species Heterocephalus glaber. Next base: position 2,203,008 of record NW_028258173.1, on the reverse strand, counting down.
TGGTTTCTCCATCCCTGCATCTCCCCCCCAAGTACCCAATGGGAGATGAACAGTTCCACGGGAACTGAATTATTCATTGCTAAAAGCAAAATTGGCCTTCCGACGATGGTGAAGAGGGGCAGTTACCAAGAGTGCTAGACCCCAAGCCCACTTCTTCCAGAGTTCCTGAAGGAGCTCAGCCAGAGCAGAGGCCTGCCCTTGCTGCCCTGGCTGCTTCTCAGCCCATCTCCGCCCTCTCCTCCTGACCACACCTTGGCTCTGGTACCACCTGCCTTCCGCGCCCTCAGCTAGTACCTGTTCCTGGCCCAGCACCAGCACACCCTGCGGCTTGATGGGGTGGTAGGGAGCCAGGTTCTCTCCGTTGCCACCCTGGGTGCCATCCTGGTAGGCTTCCCAGACCCCATCCCTGGTGGTCCAGGTGACACAGATGTGGTGCCACTTCCCGTCATTGATCACAAAGGGCAGCTTGGCCACCTGGGAGAAGAACGAGGCACTCTACGTCAGGGGTTTGGGAGCACCACCCCATCAACGGTGCTTCTTCCTCACCGCACTTCTAAAGGGAACATCGGGAGCCATTCTGAGACCCCAAGGCAGCTGCACCCTGCCCAGGGTGGGTGGTGGAGTCACGCAGGAAATCCACTGCTTTACCAGGGCACCCCTGAGATACAGCTGAGCACACGGCTGCCTCACTCCTACTCGTCCTCCCTCTTAGCTGGTCCACAAAACAAGCCCTGGGACGAATGTGTTCCTGGTGACTGAGTGTACCGCTGCCTGCTGGGCCTCCCTGTGGGCTTCTTTCTTCCAGCTCTGGGTATCTCCAGCCAGCTCCCACAATCTCTGACCACTGCAGAGAATCGCATGGGAGGGTGGCAGCTGCCTCTACACACTCAGACCAGCCTTGGCCCTGGACTGGTCCTGCCCTGCCCACCCTGAGCAGGGAGAACACAGACCCTCGCACCCTTTCCACCTGAGGAAACGGGGCCTGGAAAGCACAGCCCTTTCAGGGGTGGAGCTTCAAGAACAAGGGCTTGGAATCCAGTTTCCAGCCTGGTTTTAGCAATCTGCTGCCACAATGCAGGAAGATGAAGGAGTTTGAAAGCTAGCAGGTAATTCCAAGGTAGGAATGGAGAAGAACTCATGAGAGGGAAAGGCCTGCTCTCTGGTCCCCCTCTGATGGGGTCAGGTGGCCCTGACCTCCTCCTACGGGTTGGGGGCTGAGTGGGGCTAGGTCTGGACTAGGGAAGCATCTCTGGGTCACTTCTCACCTATGGTCCTCCAAACAGGGAGCCAAGGCACCCTGAGGTCATCGAGGAGGAAGAGGAGGAGCCAGGGTCCCATCAGCAGGAGGGACTAGACCAGTGATGGTGAACCTTTTAGAGACCAAGTGCCCAAACTGCAACCCCAAACCCACTTCATTATCGCAAAGTGCCAATACTGCCGTTAAACCTGAACACTGTTTTAGTTTACAAAGACAAAGGGCATCACAGAGAGGGCTCTGCGTGCTCGCTGCGGCACCCGTGCAATAGGTTCATCATCGCAGGACTAGAGGTCCCCACCATCATCCTCCGCCACGCCCCATCCGGGAGCCTGCGCGGAGGGTTCTGGCCCTCTCCGTTCTCCAAGGGGAGCAGGTGAGGGTGCACTCCCCACATGGTCTTCACCCAACCCCTCCCTAAGCCGTCCAAGCAGACACTTTCCTCAGGGCCACAGCAGCCACTGAGGCAACCACAGCCCTGCCTGGCACCTGCAGGCCTGGGCCCTGGGGTAGGCGGGTCCTACCTTGTCGTTGATGAGGATCTCCATGGGGTTGTTGCCCCACTCGATGAGGACCAGCTCGTTGGCCTGGCCGGGCACGGCATAAGAGAAGGGCGTGCCCACGCCGGGTGCTGCGCTGGACTTGAGCCACATGCACACCGTGAAGGCGTACATCTCAGGCAGGCTCTTCCGCACCTTGGCGTACATGTAGTTGGTTCGCAGCGGGAAGGTGAGCTGAAACTTGTCTCCTGGGCGGTTGTCTTTCTGACCTGGGGAGCACAGAACTCAAGTCCTGACATCTGCACCTTGGCATCTGAGTGATGTTTGGTCCCCACCAAACCCTGTGACGCAGACAGGGCACTCGGCCAGCTGGCACGAACACGGACCCAAGGTCTCTGGCAGGGTCTCCTACGTGATGCCTTCCCCAGGAGCAGTGTGAGATGTGGTGCAGGCCGGGGTTGTGGGCATCCGGCTTTGGGCATGGAGAGGGAAGGGGCCTGCCATGGAGTCGGCGCACACCGTCAAGTGCCCGGGGAGGAGGAACCAGGCTAGCTCCCCTCAGAGTAGTCCCTTTGGGGGACGACCTGATTCTGAGGCCCAGAGTGCTCACAACCCCTCACCGCTCCTCTTGGGCTCTTCTCTTGATCGTCAGCAGGACAGCCAGGCCCCTGGTGCCTGCCACGCAGGCCAGCACGCCCAAGTCCATGCAACCCTCAGCAGGGAGCACTGTCCCCTCCCCCAGGCTTTTCCAGGAACTCTGCTGAGAGGGCAGGACAGCAGGGGCCCCAAGGTGACTGGGTTGAGATCACCGCTTCCTGAAAACTGGAGCTCCTGGCCTGGTGGTCTCCCCCTCACACACGGCTGCCAGCTTCTGGCCTGCCAGCCAGTGTCTCTGGGGATTGTCCAGCCCCCCCACCCCACCCCACACATGCCTGATGTGACTGGCTGCTGTGCGCCCCCCCCCCCGCCCGCCCAGGAGCACACAATGGGCCAGCTCCTGGGTGCAACCTGTTCTCCTGCCCGAGCCCATGAGGAAGGCATCCCCCAGGCTGAAAGTGAGTTCCAGAAGGCATCCTAACAGGCCAGCCACCCCTCCTCCTCAAACCCAGATATCTGGAAGCAGAACAGGGCTGGCTTCAGTGCAGTGCTCCCCATCTTCATGTTGAGGGGGTCCAGCCCTGGGCACCTCAGTGGAGGGTTTTCATTTCCTGCGTCTCCCCTTCCCTCTCCCTCCTTCCTGAGGTCCCTCTTTCTTCTGATCCATTTTTCAGTTACATAACACGCCTTAAGATGGCACTGTTTAAATCCAACCCGCACATTTTGCAGTTCAAGCAGGGTCACGTGGCTTTGCTCCTCTGCCCCCCCCCCCCCTTACAACCTTGTTTGATTTCTGCGACTCCAAGGCAGAGCTCATCTGTGCACCTGCTCGGGTGCTCCGGGCCAGCCTGATTTGGCGGGAGGTGGGGGGCTGCAGGGGTGTGTAAGATACCGGGGTCACTCAGAAAAGAAACCCAGGGCGGGGTAGGGGGTGGAGGGATTCAGGGTGAAGTGGGGAGAACCTGGTGATCCCAAGAGGATACCAGGGGGTTGGAGAATCTGGGAGCAAATGTGCCCAGGGCCCAAAGTGGGCCGATGTCCAGCTCTTTGCTGATGAGACCAGCTGAAGCAAGGCTCTGCTAACCGGGAGGGCCTGGCCAACAACAGCCACTGTGCAAAGTTACTGAAGATTAAACAAATCAGACTTGAAAAATCCTGCGAGGGTGTGAGTGACTGGATGGGGCGCACCATGCAATCCTGTCCCTGCCCTGTTTCTTCTCCCTGGAGAGGACTCTTGCCCAGGACACGCACCCCGGCCAGGAGCAGAACGTGGGGAGGGGCTTCAGGGGAGGGGCAGCTCCAGGCTGTGCAGACCAGAACTGGGCTGCACAGAGGAGCCGGAGCCGGAACCTGCGGTGTTCCCAGAGGGGTCCAGCGGACAGTGTGCCCCCTCCCCCGGCCCCTACCTTTCTCCAGCTCGCTGATACGCTGGTGCAGGGAGGTCAGGGCGCTCTCGATCTTGATCCTCTCCTCCGTGTCGTTCTTGGGGGCCCCCTTGCCCTCCTCCAACGTGTTCACCCGAGACAGCACCTGCCGCTCCAAGTCATCGATCTTGCTCTGCAGCAGATCCTTGAGGCTGTTGGTCTGGCTGGAAGAATTGAGGCGGCTGTACTGCTGCGGGGCACAAGGGCAGGGGAAAGCCACACCAATACCGTTACCGTGGAGCCCATCGAGCCCGGGAGGCGCGCGGCGCGGTCCCCTCTGGGCGCTGCGGGGGAGCTCCGGGCGAGTGGCCGCCTGCGGGGCCCCATGGGCTCGGGGAGATGCGGACGGCACCAGCGCGCCCGAGGCAGGGGCTGGGGTATACCGGGACCGATTGGGGTTGGGGCAGGGAGGGCAGAGGGGAGCACCACCCTGAGGGGAAACCGCGGCTCTCGCGGACCTCCAGGTTCTCCAGGCGGGTTTTGAGCGACTGCAAAGTTTGCCCGAGTTGGCTGAGCGTCTCCGCGGCCGGCGTCCGGGACAGGTCGCCCATGGTGTTCTTGCCGGAGCCGAGCTGCTTGCGGCCGCCGCCCGTCCTAGCCTCGCCGGGACCCGCGTCCAGCGTACTCTGACTTTCACAGCGGCCCAGCTTGGTGGTCAGCTCGCGGATAGTCTCCTTCTGGCTGAGGATGGTCTCCTTCTGCTGCAGCACGGTCTCGCGGAGCTGCAGCACGTTGCTCCGGAGCTCCTCCGCGCCGCTAGCGGCCCCGGACGCGGCGCACATGTCAGCGTCCACGGGCACCGAGGTGCAGATGAAGCGCGTCGGCCCGAAATCCTGGGCCCCAGTGCCCAGGAGGCAGAGGACGAGTAGCGCACAGGTGCGCGCAGCGCGGCCAGCCAGCATGGCTGCAGGCACCTGGCGCGCCGGCCCGGCTCGGCTCGAGGGGGGCTCGGCTGTCGCTCCGCGGGCGGCCCGCGCTCTGGGCGCCGCGCGGTCCTCGCCGCCGCGCTGCCTGGCCCCCACTGCCGCCTGCGCTGCGGAGCCCGCGTCTTTTATGCTGCCGCGGGAGGTGGGGGGGCTCAGCGCCGCCGACGTCAGCGGGGGAGGAATCCCGCTTTAATTGCCTGCGGCCCGGGCTGGCGGCACGGCTGGGGTCGCGGGAGCGCGGCTGGACCCGCCCCCGCCTGGGCAGCGCCCCTTCCTCGAAAGCTCCGAGCGCCCAGGGGGAAGGGGAGGTCGGGCCACTGGCCTGGACTCAGGGAGGGGCTGTCTGGGTGGCGACCCCAAACCTCCCACCGGGTTCGCGGGGGGAGGGTCTGGCGAGGCGAGAGGCAGAACGCCGTTCAGCTCGCCTGAACGTTCGCAAGACCCGGGCCCGGGACGTGCCCACGACCTCAAGTGGTCTATACAGTCGTCCATGAGCGCCGGGCAGCGCCGCGGAGTGGGGCCTCGCGGGGCTGCTCCACGTTTCTTAGATGTCCGTGTGGGTTTGAGAAGCCGTGAATTACCCGGGCCTGGGCACTTCCCACGAGCTGGTTCCCGGCTCTCCCGAGCTCTTCCTCCCCAGCAGCCCCGCCGCGGTCAGGGCGCTGGGGCTTGGGGGGGGGGGGGGCGCTCCCAGCCTCTCGAGCCGGCCCAGTTCCGGGCGGACCGCGCCTCAGGGGCTGGCGGCGCGTTTGAGGGGCCCGGTCTGTGTCCGCGTGCTGGATTTTCTGTTCCAGGTGCACCCCAGCTTTCTCACTTCTCAGACAGCGGGGCGGTGGGGAGGAGGGGCTCCCCCTAAAGAGGTCCGCACGCCGGCACACTAGTGGCAGACATCTCGCCAGCTGCTGTGCTCAGCCTTCTTTCTGGTGCAGCGGCTCTGCCAGGCTCCGTTCCCTGGATTCCCGACCGGGTACCGACCCCGGGCTGGGAGCTGGGGACCAGACCCGGGGCCACTGTCCCGGCCCCGGGGAGATCAGAGCCCAAGTGAACATTGTACGGAGCAGGAAACCGGGGCAGGAGATTCCAAATCGGGTGCAAGGTGACAGGCCGAGCACAGGCTACAGCCACGGTCCAGTTGGTCCCGCTGCCCGCCCCCGCCCCCTTCCTTTATTCCCTTTTACTGGACTCTGCGATGGACCAGGCCGGGTCCTTCCCCTCGGGCTCACAGGCAGCTCCAGGTGGGGCAAGCCCAAGCCAGCTGGATGAACGCCACGGCCTCCTGCACTCCCCCGCCCCGCGGCGCCGCTCTGCCAAGCCCGGGTCTCAGCCTCAAACTGTTCCCGAGCCCCAGGCTTCGAGCCGCCGCGGCCCCTGCACGTCCGCGCGTCCTTCGGCCGCCGCCTTGGGGCGCCAGAGGGATCCCGCGGCCAGCACGCGGCTGTCCCGGCTCCGCGTTGGAGGGCGTACGGGTTCCCGCCCGGTCAGCCCCACTGCCTACCCTCCGGCGAGGATACGCGCCACGCAGGGGCTCGCCACGCGCCTCCCACGAGGCGTGCGCCCGAGCGCCTCGGGCTGGCTCACCCGGAGCTGCCCGGGACCCGCGCGCGGCCGGGTCCGCAGAGGGAACCCTGCCCACCCCGGGCCGCGGCTCCTGGCGCTCCCCCACGCGTAAACGGCACGCCGCTCTCCGCCAGGCCCCGGGCGAGGCTGTCCCGGCCGGAGCGCGTGGGCGCGCGGGAGGAGCAGGCTGTGTGTGGGCGGGGCGGGCGCCCTCCGCCAGGCCCTGCATCTCGAGCCGCACGAGCAGCGGGGGACCCTGACTTCCACTGCCAGCGGGGAGTCCCCGGGGCCTGTCACCCAGGGCGGGTCAGCCCTTCGCAGAGGACGAGGGCGCGCGCGCCCCAGGAGGAGGAAGCTCGTTGCACTGAGTCCAGGCGCCGCGGGGGCGCGGGGGGGGGGGGACCCGGTCCTGTCGCCGCCGCTGTGAAGCGCTGTGTCCGCCAGGAGGCGCTGTGCTGGACACCGGCCCGCCCTCCGGCCTGGGCAGGGCCACGCTCTCGGGGTGTTCCTCTACCCTCGTTAGTTCCATTTCCGCAGGACTCAAGGCCGTGGGCAGGCGGGGAGTTCATCCTATTCCTGTGTAGGGTTCCCTCCGCTCCCGACGTTCTGGAAGTGTCAGAGAGCCGCGGGGGCAAGAGCTTGAATCCAAGCCCCCCTGCCCAAACCCATTGGCTGAGCAACCCAAGGGACCCGCTGCCGGAACGGCCCTCGGTGCCTGGCATGGGTCCCAAACCCAGACCCGGGAGCTGAGGCGAGGGAGGAAGACCTGCAAGGCCTCCCAGCTGGGGGAAGGAGAAGTTACCTAGAGACACGACCTCATTAACACTCAGGAAGCCAGGCACGCAGCCGACTTAAATAACTTCGAAACCATAGATAAGGGTAAAATGTAATACAATAATTCGAAAGTGATGCGTTTTGAGTATTATCTTAGCTTTTAATATTTATTTAAGTGAACGTTTATGTAATATTTTTTCACGTTTATATAAACTGTGCATGTGGTATGGGGATTGAACCCAGGATTTCCTATGGTCTAGGCAAGTGCTCTAACGTTAAGCTACATCCCCAGCTCTTTTTATTTATTTTTTGAAACAGAGGCTCACTACATTACCCAGGCAGGTCTCAAGCTTGCAATCCTCCCGCCTCAGCTTCCTGAGTAGCTGGGATTACACGCAAGTGCCACCGTGCCTGCCTGCACCTGGTAGCGGCGTTTATCAATCAGCTTGCAGAATTCCTGAGAATCGAAGGATCAGTTGGCCCCCAGTGACTGAGCACATCCTGGAGGAAGAGGTGTGGGACAGACACCTTTTCAGCTGGTGTGGAAGGCGGGGGTGGGGGGTGGGGTGGCAGCTGGAGACCGGAAAAGGTGGGCGTGCACAGGAAGAGGAGGAGAGCTGCACAGTGTTGTGGGGGTCCAGCGTCCCCCAGGCTGTTTGCTGAGTGGATGGCGGGAGGCGCTGCAGGGCTGTGCCCAGGCCTCATCCTGCAGCATCTATGAGGCCTGTCCCCTTCCAAGCACAAGGCCCTGAGCAGGTCTAGACCCACCACCCTGAGCAGCCGAGTTCCTTTGCATAGACGTGGTGGGTCCTCAGCAGGGGCAGCCACCCGCTCTGTGCCCTCCCAGTGGTGGATCCACTGTGCCTTCTGGAATAGCTGTCCCAGCAGGGATGGACCTGAGAGAAGTGGGTGCATGAGGACAGGCCTGGAGTCCCAGGGGAGAAGAAACAGGACACAGTGCACTCACGTGGAGCCAAGGGCAGCCCCTCGGGAGGACACACCCTCAGCTGTGCCAGTGCCCCCTTTGATGTGGGCAACACTGGGCAGTGAACAGTGGCCGATGTATTCCTTTCCCTGGGGTGTTCCTCAGCATTGGGGGTTTTTTTGTACCGGGGATCGAACTCAGGACCTTGTGCTTGCACAGCAGGTACAGTGCCACTCAGCTAAATCCCTGGCCCTCCACAGCCGTTTTGCAACCTATTCCTGTTTTCAGCAGCCCCTGCTTCTAGCCGGTGTCACCTTCCCCACCTGGGTGCTGGTCTGGTGAGGGGTTCACTGTGGGACAATGACTTCTGGCAGCTGAGCCTTCAGGACACAGCCAGGCCATGCGCCCGTCCCCCATGTGAGGTCCCCCTGAGGCCGACAGGTGGGTGGGGGCTGCTCTGACAGCAGCGAGCCTCACAGGACCTCTGAGTCACAGGCTCAGCCCACCTGGGTCTCAGCCACACTCCTGACACGCCCCCCACCTGCTTCGTGTGACAGCGACAGGACCTGCTACTCAGCTCTTCGCGGGAGACGCCCCACTGTAGCCTCCCATGTACCCCCTTCAAGGACACCCCAGAATCATCGCCATGTCTTACGAACAGGCATTTGTCTTTTCTCAAGCTCCTTCTCCCCGCCCCCCGCCCCGACTCCCCAGTGCCAGAGATTGAACTCAAGGCCTTTACACTGAGCTACATCCCCAGTCCTTTTTATTTTTCTAATTGTGAAACAAAGTCTTGCTAACTTGCCCAGGCTGGGCTTAAGCTTTCAGTCCTCCTGCCTCAGCCTCCCAGAGTGCTGGGATGACAGTCTACACTACCATGCCCAGCTCCTTTCTCAAACCTTTTCTTTCCGATTGGTCATTTGCTTTTGGAAAGCATGGCTGGGCCCTTGACCCCACTTGAGGAAGTGAAAGGAAGCCCAGGGTCACACACGGGCCCAGTGAAGGCACCAAAGAGGTGGAGGTGGCTGTGCAGAGCCCCTGCCAGCAAGAGAGAGGAAGCTCCAGCCCATCCACACCTGGCTCAAGGCGGGCGGCTCAGGCTGTGACCTGGGCTCCAGAGTGGCCGCTCGCCCTGGTACAGCAGAGACCCTGCAGCTCCGCAGGACTTACCCATTCATGTCCATATAAGGGATCCTTCAGCCACTGGGTTTCCCCCAAGAAGGGCCTGCCTTCCTCCAAAGCCCCCTGGGGCAGCTGCTGGGAACAGAGACCCGGACCATGGCTCCTGTCCTCCCTGGGCCCGAGCCCAGCCCTGGGGGGAGGGCTAGGGAATGGATGCCCTTCCACTGGGCACTTGGTCCTAAACCAACAGTTTGCAGGAGAGCTTGAGCAGACTGATCCAACTTTCCTTCGAGCCAGAGTTTTGTGGTGCCGGGCACAATCTCAGGTGGTTAGCACAGTGTTGGCTCTCAGCTCGGCAAATATGTCCAGAGACTGCTTTGGGGCAGGTCGGGTCCTGGGGCCAAGGATGAATAAGACACGGCCCCCCACCAGCTCAGTCGTCTGGGCTGGACAGATGTCGACGCACCTTCAACATGATGCACAGTGCGTGGGGCCCAGAGAGGCCCAAGCCACCAGCCAGCGGGGAGCTGGGGTTCAGCAGGCTTGCACAGGGTGGGGGTGTCCCCTGACTGAAGCAATCCAGAGAGGGGCCTAGACAAGTTGGGGCATAGAGGTGGCTGGTGTGAACCTTGCAGGAGCAATGAGGGGCAAGCACAGGGGCAAGGCAGTGTCCCCGGATGTAGGGGGTAGAGGGGCACCCTGGGGGCTGAGAGCTGAGAGTCAGGCAACCACTCCGGGCCCTGGGAGCAGCCGTGGCTCAAGAGCCCAGCAGAGCAGGCTCTGAGGACCAAGCTTTGCAGAGGAGGATGACAAAGGGCCCTGCTGCAGGTACAGAGAGGGGGAAGGGGATCCCTCTTGGGGATTCATGGACAGCTGGCAATGCTCAGGTGTGGGAGTGAGAGACAAGGGACCTTGGCTCTGCTCCCACACAGAGTGAGGGGGGTGCTGGTGCCTGCAGAGAGGGGAAGCAGGAACTGGAAGGTTTGGAGGGAAGGAGACATGAGTTTGCACTGGCCACATGGAGTCTGAAGTACCTGACATCTGGGAGACTGAAACCATAACGTCCCAGCGCTTGGTGCTCAGTAGACACTCAATATTGTACCACGAGGGGACTGTTCGGAGCTGAGCTGAGCCTGAGGGTCTGGAGGGAGGGCTGGTTGAACCTGGAGCTCTGAGTGTTAGGGGTGGAGGAGGTACCCTCCAGGGAGATGATAGCATGATAAGAGAAGAAGGCTGAGTGCACCTTGGGACACCAATATTTTAGGGATGGTTAAGATTTCTACTCCACATGGGAGGCTGAGGCAAGAGGATTGCAAGTTTGAGGCCAGCACGGGCAATTTAGCAAGACCCCATTTCAAAGTAAAATAAAGAAGGGGAGGTGGGGAGTAGTTCAGCTCAATGGGGGATGTAGCTTGCCCAGCATGTGTGAGGCCCTGGGTTAAATTTCCAGGAAGAAGAGGAGTAATATTTCTGGTCCCTGCTGGATTCGACAGCAATGATGACAATGGATTAACTCTGAAGCATTGGCACAGTGCTTTCTGGACCTCAAAATGCTCTCAGTTGCTCATCTTCCCTGCCCTCCTGACACCAGGCCAGTAAATGCAAAAGAGAATGGCCCTGAGGCCCCCACCCTGAGAACCCCAGTTTGCATTAATTTGGTTCCTGAGCTAGGATGCTCCTTCAAGCTGATGGCATCTGGCTGATGCAGTGGGTGCCGGGGGTCACCAGCTCGCTGTGTCTTTGTGCATCAATTTTACCATCTGCCAAACGCCAAGAGAGGGCATATGAAATATAAAATGAGTTGAGGCATAAATGTGTTTCGGAATAAAAACGGTATGTACTGGCAGGGGATTGCAGTTATTACAAAGCCTGAGTGCAGATGCCATCACTCACAGCTTTGAGGGGAAGACGCAGTCACCATCCAGTGGGGGCCGGGCAGCGCTCACACCTCCTTGTCTGAGGACAGGCTGGCCACTGAGAGGGCTTGGCTGACAGACTGCAGAGTTCAAGGTGCCACAGGGGTAGCAGGGGCTGAAGCCACCAGGAGCCACAGCGGCTGGAGCAGGAAAGATTCCCACAGGTCCAGATGTGGGCATCATGCACATAAGTTCCTCAGCACAGAGTGGTCACGAGGTGTTTGCCGTTTCATCCCCTTGTTTGAATAGTTGGTGACCCTAGGAGGCAGGCACAGCAGTGCTGTTCTTGTTTTATTTTGCCCGTTGTACAGATATAACAATCAAGGCTCCTTAACATTTTAGTGCCCCAGCATACATGGCACAATTCCAGGAATTGAGCCCTTCAGAGTTTTCATTCATTCATTGGCCTGTTGGGTGAATATTCTCCTAGGGCCTGTGAGGTGCCAGGATGCTGCCAGACTCTGGGGACAAAAAGAGGTTTCCAGTTAATGTTTTTAAAAATTAATGGGTAGAATTTTCTTGGTTTTAAGTTTCTCTTTCATGTATTTCTCTTAAAACATTGGCATCTGCTACCCAGAACTATATATATATATATATATATATTTTTTTTTTTCTTTTGGTACCGGGGATAGAACTTGGGACCTTACACTTGCAAGGCAAGCAGTGGGACCACTGAGCTAAATCCCTGGCCCCCCAGAGCTATATTAATATTCCTCTAAGATGGCATCCTGAGAAAGCCCAGCAGCTCCCGGCCAGCTTCTGCCTTGCATCACCATGTCAAGAACAATGCTATGGGCACCTCTGGCTCCCGGTGAGGGAGCAGGCAGGGACAGGGGCTCCCTGTGCCAGCTCTGGGGTCTCAGCACTGGCTCCACCATTTACAGCAGTGAGACTCTGGGTGGGACACAAGGGTCACACGGGATGGTTCGAGGGAGGCACCTGGGGGTGCCCAGCGAGCAGCAAGCACCAATCGGGGCATCAGTCACTGTCATTGTTACATGATGTGTGGCTGGCAGGACTGAGCCAGCACAAGCGGGGTCTCGGCACCAGGTGGGGAGCACGAGGCCAGGCAGGGGGAAGCGGGTGGCTGGGCCGACTGTCTGAGCCTGGGGCTGAGCCGGCGTCTGGTGCCCTGAGGTGTGTGGTCCCCTTCTTCCCTCCTGGGGTGTCATTGGATGAGGTGTGGATCCCAAGACAGCACAGGCCTCCTTAAACACCGTGTGTGTGTGTGTGTGTGTGTGTGTGTGTGAGAGAGAGAGAGAGAGAGAGAGAGAGAGAGAGAGAGAGAGAGACAGAGACAGAGACAGAGAGAGACAGAAAGACAGAGAAAGAAGCAATCTTAAATTGTTCTGGTGGTTGGGAAGAAACAAAAGAACCAGAAGTTGGATGTCTTGGGTTTGGATGTCTCCAGGCTGCTTTCTGGGAAGATTTGTGTTTTCGGTTCCATTTTATCTCCTGTGCAGGGGCACCCCAGTGCACTCTGCAGCAGGAAACCACAGGAACCTGGTGACACCCTAGCCTCCCACATGCCCACTCTCAGGCCAGTCCATCAGGTGACCGCCCCAGGGGTCTCAGGCAGATCCCTCGAGCCAGGAACCAGGCTCCAGTCATAGCTCATAGCTTGGTTTCCAATGACTTTCCCGAGGCCCTGAGAGGGCCAGACAACTTCGGCCTCAGGAAGTGCCCTGCCAGCTTCATGAACTGCAGCTGTACTGACCTCCGGGCCTTTGAACGTCCCACAGACACCCTGTGCCTTCCCGAGGCAGGTAATTACCTAGTGTGCCTGTGGCCACCCCAGGGAACCACTGTCCCCCTTGTCCCCAGAGAGACAGAGACTGGAATGGGGGAGGATGGCAATGTGCAGCTACATGGGGGCTCACTGCCCACCCCCTCACTGCTGCTCCAGCTTCTGCTTCCACCTTGGAGCTTCTCCACCTTCACCTACCACCCCAGCCACTCCTCAGTAGTGCTCGCTGCTGCTTTGGGGGGAGCTCAGTTAAAGCAGGAATATCTGTTGGGGTGCACACTGTAGTCCCTGATCCGGGCACCACTTAAGTGGACTCTGAATTGGGAGCTGGTGTGTTATACAGGCAAAGAAATCGTGTGCAAAGTCCCTTGGGCTGGCAAGGGGCTATAGTCAGGAACAAAGGTAGAGGCAGGAAGAGAGCCCAAATGGACCCAGCAGCAGGTCTGCCCTCCACAGGCCTCTAGCCATGCTCTCTGGCCCTGCCCTCTGTCTCCCTTGTCTTGGGTCCGTTTCAGACACTCGCGACTTTGGGTTCTCAGCCCTTCCCCAGCACAGGCAGCACTGCACTTGGGGTTGGCTGGGCTCAGGGTCTGAGCTAGGGGCCAGGTGCCAGCTGCTCCATCTCCAAACCTTGGACTAGTCCCTCCACCTCCAAGTCTTGGCTTCCTTGCTAGGAACAGGCACTTTCTCCACCTCCCAGGAACAAGAGCAGCCAGAAGCCTGAAGAGCTATGGGTGGGGCCTCCGTGGGCCTGGTACTGGGCTCCTAAGGGCAGGGGGTGCAGCTCAGAGGGGCGCCGAGGAAGGGCGCTCCCTGCCTTCTGCTGCCCTGCCTGAGCTCCCGTCCAGGCCCCTCCCCAGCCTGCTCCGCTCCTGGGTGACCATCACCCCGGAAGGCGGCCTCCAGGGAGGTTGCAGGTACAGCTCTGGGAGCTTGGAGAGGTCAGACTGCTTGGTCTCAGATGTGCCTACCCTCTCCTGGGCAGGCTGTGAGGCATCCAAAACGTGGGGCCCCGAGACAGAGCTGGAGCAGGTGCTGCAGGGTGACTGACCCACAGGCCACAGGGGCCACTGGGCGCCTCAGGGCACCGGGCACCCGGGGACAGAGCCTACCCTCGTGGGGGCTGCATCCCCAGTGGGACAGCGTCACACCCACGGCCCCTCTGAGTGAAGGGAGGGCTCGGAGCGAGCGCGGGGCAGGAGGCCAGGGCAGAGCCCAGAGGTGGCCAGGAAGGAATGCGCTGCACTTTGCTGCAGTATCTGCTGGTAGAGTTAAATGCTCCCTGGCAGGGAGGTTTAAGTGCTCCATCCTCTCTCTCATCAGCACGCGAATTCTTTTCCTCCCTCCCTCCTCTCCTCTCTCTAAGTCCCTCACATCCTCCCCCTCCCTACACTCTAGTATTTGGGTCTGTGAAGTCACCGCCTCCTTCCTGCGACGGCCATTACCGCTGACAACAATGAAAAGCACCCGTTTAGTGCTCACAGGGCCGCAGCAGCACCACAGAGACAGGAGCCCTTTGATGCAAATAATTAGTTTGGTCCCATATTGCATAACATCCTAAAAAGCTTTCCGGGGCGGGCGCCTGCCGGTGGACACTGCGATCTCATCGATATTGCATCGCAGCAGCCACTCCTCTTACGTGGTTTCATTAAAATTTAATTTGTGGTTTGAATCTGCAGTGTTTCCTTTAAAAGGATGGGGGCACAGGAAAAGGAGGGACAGGTTCCCTTCTCTGGGGGGCGGTGAACAGGGGAGGGGGAGGGGGGAATCCCGAGCCCCAGGGGAAGGAGGGAGGGGGTCCCTCTTCACTGGCCACCGGGCATGCGCTGTGTGCTGAGCTGCTGCTGCAGCCGGGAGGAGGCTGGCCATTCATAGAAAACGTTTCTTGGCTTCTCCTCTGAAGCTCAAGCTCATTCTGTTTTTCTAGGAGAGGGCTGCTCCTGGGAACCCAGGCAGGGGAGGAGGGCCAGGCGGCAGGGGCAGGGGTCTTTCTCTGGATACCTGACTCCTGTGCCCTCCAGAACCAAAGTCCAGAGCTGCAACCCCACCTCTGTCCTCCTGGCTGTGTGGCCTGGAGCAATTACTTGCCCATTCTGAGCACCAGGGACCCCATAACCCCATAAAGTGGATGCAGTATTTCCTAGGACAGTGTGATGATGCTCCAGTCGGGTCAGCATGCTGTGGCTAAGGGGGAGGAGTGGGGCACCAGACCAGGCTACTCCCGCGCGGGAAATGCTGGCAGCTGGCTGTGTCCGTTTCTTCATCTGGTCTTGTCACTGAGGCAGCTTCAGACCCCATCCTGGGTATCCTTTTCCAGCGGGAGGGAGCATGCTGCCTCCAGCCCAGGACCCATGGGAGACCTCAGGGTCTGGTGGGAGGAGGGCGACAGAGGGATGCAGGCACAGAGCAGGGACACTTGGGGTCTTCACCCCACAGAACATCGGGTCTCCCCGCATAGGCCCGGCCAGGCTGTGATTGGTTCCTTGCAGAAGGCAGGGATTTGTGCGTCCCAACTGTCTTCTGACATTGTTCCAGAGTGATTAAGTTAAGCCTCCTGGGCCGGCTGGAGAGAGAGGACAAATTGCTTTGGAGAATTGATTTGCTGCCAAAGCATTTACAGCTTGCCCTCAGCTGCGCCCCCAGTGTGAGGCCTCTATGCTGCGTGGGCGCCCCACGCTCAGGCTCTGTCTCACCTGGCACCTGCGCATGTGTCACTCGTCAGGCGTCACACAGGCCCAGGGCACTGCTCGCCTCCTGAGGCATGTCCAGTGCCCAGGATCAGAGCCCCCAGCTCCAGCCGTGGAAGGACTCCAGCTGAGGGGCGACGGGAAAGGGCGGGGTAGAGAGGCGAGGGACACTTGGAGACCCAAAGAGCCGGGCGGAACCAGTCCTGGATACGGGCTGCCTTGGTGAAATGACCCGGAAGGAACTGCCCTTGTCCATGGTGGTTCTTTAGAAATGATGGAATCAAGGATCGGGCCTCAAAGAGTGGACCGGGGCTTGGGAAAAGAGGGTGTGTGGGCCAGTGGATCCTTCCAAGTGGAAGTGTGTGGCTGGGCATTGCCACCCGGGTATAAAAAGCACTGAGTTGCTTTGTGGGTGCCCACCCTTGGTAATGCAGACAGTTGGGCCTTGCTGATCCCGGGAGGCAGGTCCAGCTCAGGCCACGGGGCTGCCAGCATGCAGCCTGCTTCTGATTTTGTACCAACCTTGAGACCTCTGCACAGGACTGGGCTATGTAAAGAGGGTCAGGGAGCGTGGCAGCGACTGTGAGCCTTGGCATCTCTCCTGGGCTCAGCTGGCTCTGCTGCTCAGGGGCTGGGTGACCTTGGCCAGGTGGCTTCAGTCTGCGCTGCGGTAAGGGTAAAGTAGACAGGCCCATGAAGCTGACGGGACTCACTGGCTGCGGGCCTGGTAGCGGCATTTGGGAAGTGCTGATTGGGATCTTGTTTCCCTCCCTCTCCCTCAGGGGCTCAGAGGCTGGCAACACAGGAGGGGAGTTGGGTGGGCTAAGCAAGGGTCCCAGGGAAGGGGGCCTGGTCATGCTCAGCCCTAGGAAGGAAGTAGGGGGTCTCCAAGCAGCACCACAGGCTGGACCCTAGTGCAGCAGCCCCTCTTTTAAATTTAAATTAAAACTTCACATAGCATAAAATCTGCTATCCCAATCATGTGTAAGTGCACAGTTGGTGGCAGTAAGCTTGTTCACAGCACTGTGCAGACCGCCCCCCACCTTCCCCCTATTCCAGAGGCCTGTTCAAATGGGATCCACAGAATTGTCATGCTCCTACCTTCTGCTCTCGTGAACACAAGTGACCCCGCTTTACTTCTTTGATGTCTCTGCCCTCTTCACAAATCAGGACACTGAGGCTACACTGGGGTCCAGAGCTTTCCCAGTCCCAGCTTCCCTGGGGAGCAGCCTCTTCCACCCAAGCATGCAGGTAGCAGAACCCCACCTGCCTCTGCCCCAGCTGCCCTCCCTGCCGTCCCCAGGCCTTCCCTGGGCTCTCGGGGAGGGGTGCCCCATGCCCAGAGCTGCTGGCACCCTGCTACCCAGTATGATGTGCCTCTCTCTCGGGTGTCCCGTTTCATTCTGAGGTCACCCATATCTTCCCAGCAGCTTCCTCTCCTGGGCAACTCACCTCCTAGGCGGGTTCTGCTTTTTGCACCAACAGCCTGGCCTGTTAGCAATTGGGAGGCTGACTCGGCTCAAGGCCACAGCAGGGCTCGGTGATACGGCTGCGTGTGCAGTGAAGAGCCCTAAAGGAGCTCTCCCACCTGTAAACCAGGGTTAAGGGAGCAGCCTTCCCTTCTCCTCCACCCCAAGCCTGACACACTGATTCCCAGCTGTGGGTCCTGGCTGGTAGCTTCTCTGCCCCTGGCAAGCACATCTGGAACTCGGTAGTAAGGCACAGGTCTGCTGGCAAGCTGGCTGGGAGGAACGATGCAAAGGACCCAGTACAGGGTTTCATATGGATTCTCAGCTCACCCTAATCCCCTCCCATCCTGGGCCAGACTCTGTCCCCTTTTTGCCATCTGCTCAGCCCTCTTGGCCCATGACGCTCCGCCCACCCCTGCTGATCATCCCCTGGAGGGCAGCGCCACTGAGCACCAGCTGTGGGACCTCAGTCTCTGGCCTCCAGGATTCCTGTGGTCAGGATCTGGGCTTCTCTTGATTGTTTTAAAATGTTTTGCTGCTAGGAAGCCTCAAGCCACTCCAAAGAGGGACATAAATAAAGGCAATAACTTGGCCATTAGGAGGCCTTCCTAGCACCCAAGCATGCTTCAGGGCAGTCCTTGCCCTGGTCAAGACAGGCAGCACAAGAACCCTCTGCCCCAGTCAGCCTGTCCCCTGCGCCACCCTTGTGCCAGGGAGGAACGGGGCAGGCGACCCCTGGGGTGAGCCCTGGTGTGGGGTGCCTCCTGCTGGCTGCTTGTCTCCATGCCATCCCCCTCCCGCCAAGTTGGACAGGGTTTGTGGAAGGGACAATCAGGTTAGGGCAGCACGGGCTTTGGAACCAGTGGCAAGTTGGGGACCCGGGCAGCTGTGGGTGAGGGGGTGAGCCTAGGGTCTGGCAGCAAGCTGGGTGAATTAGACCTGGCAGGTCTGAAGCTGAGAGGCCTCAGAGTGCCCAGGCCACATCTCCAGCAGCTGCCCACCCCACCCTGGGCCTCTGTCTTCCTCCCTTTAACAACGTCTGCGGACACTGTCTCATTACTTTTATACTTAACAACAGTGGTTTTAAGCCAGAAAATGCATGCCCGTGATACACAATCGAAACTGTGCAGGTGTTCACTGAGGTGCCTCGGTTGCACCTGTGGCTCCAAGGCAGGAAGACATTCTTCAGGTGTTTTCTGGAGGCCACAGGAGCCTCTGAGCCTGGGAACAGGGCTGGAAGCTCATGGCGGGAATAAGTGGGGCCTGCAGAGAGGGAAGGAAGCAGAAGGCGGAGATGGATTAGAAGATGGTGTGGGAGGCAGGGAGGAACCAGCGAGGGAGGGTCCTGGAGCCACTCCAGGACAAGGATGTCTGGGGGAGCTGCCTGTGGCTTTGTGTTCAGGACCAAGGGTGACATCCCCAGCGTCTGTGGCTTTGCTTGAGCTGTATGTTCCCCAGGGGCAGAGCAGGGAGAAGCAGGACTGGGAAGCAGCCCAGCACGTCCCTTGAACAGGACAAGTGTCTCCATCCACCCAGGCAGTGCTGAGACTCAAGGGGGCTCTGTGTCCTCCTCCTCCCTCCCGCCTTTCTGTGGAGCCCAGACCCCCAGAGGCTGTGGCCAGCTGCCTGAAGAGCTGAGCCCCAAGCGCCAGGATGCGGCCAGGGTGAACAGAGCCTGCTGGGCTGGAGCCACTGTGACCCAGCCACCTTCCCCGGGGCCTGAGGATCCTTGGCTCCCTCACAGCAGCGCGCCTAGTTGGGTTTTCCACGGGCTTCAGGCGCTGACCTACATGGCCCAGTCTCCGCCATCCTTGGCTTGGTCTTCAGCCTTCAGGCCTCCTGCTTCCTTCCCTCTCGGCCTAATCCACCACCAACCCCAACAGGCAAGGTCAGGCTGGTCAGGGGCTCATGTACACTCCAGCCAGGTATCCTCCATGGGCAGCTCCCACTTGGCCACCTCCGGAATAAGGAGGGCACCCCAAGGCAAGGAGACTGTGGATGGCACCCTGGACGCTGAGGGATTCTCGGGAGAGCCAGAGCCTCTGTGAGCGCTGACTGCACAGGGCCTCCTCTCTGATGCTGCATCATGGCGCGGGTCTGTCCATCCATCTCCTGCCTTCTCCTGTCACCTCCTGGTCTGCAGGATGGGGGTATGGACAGGCAATTGGAGGTGCAGGATCCAGATTCAGCCTGCCTGACCCCAGCTCCCCTCCTCTGCTGCTCAGTGTGTAGACAGCTCCTTCCTGTTCCAGGTGACCAGATGTTCAACAGCTTTGTTCCCAGAGATTTGGGGCAAGCAGAGGGTGTCCCAACCTTGTCCCTCAGCCACCCATCTCTCGGCTCAGTGGATAGCTGACTGTGCCCCTGTTTGCATTCTGACAGGCTGCAGCTTGTTTTCCGAGACCTTGTCAGCAGGCCCTTCGGGGAAGCAGGTGCCTGAGTGTAATAGGATGGTTTACCCCGGCTCCCCAGACTGAAAGGGGTCATGTCCAGGTGCTTCCTACATGGCCAAGGCCCATCTGTCTGGAAGAGAGAACCTCGGAAGGGCTGGTAGGAAGTATAGCTGACTGTTTTCAAAGCGAGGCCAAAGCTTTCACCAAATCTCAAAGGCAGAGTGACCTGATCATGGAGGTTCTGCTGAGTCAGGCCCGGCCACCAGCTGTACTCCCACCCCTTCTGCCTGGGCTCCCCCAGACCCTCCATGGCCCTGGCCTCTGATTTCAGATTCTCACCTGCTCTTTTCCACATCTCCTGCAAGCAGACGAGCATGAAGCCTGCCCTCCGAGGCTGCATGAATAATAGAACTGAAATCATCCCGTTAAAAATAGATAGTCTTCTTAATAAATATTTTACATACTGTCTTTAGGATACACAGATCCCCTGACTGAAAGTTAAAGCAAGCCCTGTTATCGAACCCAGAGAATCCAGGAAAGGCTCAGCCCGTGGCCATGGCTCTTGCTTCAAATCCGCCCACTCTGCAGTGACATCCATGCAGGCAGCGCACTCATGGCAATAACGGGACGCGAGGCCAGGAGCAGCTTGGGAGTTCTTGGGCGTATTAGTCACCTGTGCATTCTAGGGAGGTGAATCAATTATCAAATGCCCTTGGTTAGTGAGGCTCGGAGTTGAAAAAAGCCAAAGGCAAGTTCTTCTGTTTCTGCTATGCAGTGAGATCACCATTGTGAGCGGAAGCCGGGGTGTCTAGGGACTGTGGTGGGAAGGGAAAAAAAAGTTCTGTGCAGGGAGGTGGAGACAGCTGGAGTGCGAAGCACTGGCCCATTTCGGAAAACTTTGCAAACACAGAGCAATCTTGAAGGTCTGCATTAATTAGGACACAGCATGATCTAGATATGGCAGATGAATTTGAATAATCTGCAGAAATGTCTTGAAGTCTTGAGTGCCCCCTCCCCATGAGCTTCCCCTGAAGATAGGCAGGCAGGAAATGCTGGGGGCTGCCTGGCACACAGACCACTTCAAAGTGCCCCCATTCTCCAGCCCCAAGGGACGGGCCACAGTGTTCTTATCTGACAGACTGGAAAGTGAACACTGGGGAGCAGGGTGTGCTGGGCTGGGACAGCAGGCCCGCATTTCAGTTTGGTCCCTCTGCCTGGACCGGCAGCCCCATATCCCATCTGCTCTGCCTGGTGGGCCTCTCTGACTGCCTCAGGCTGAGCAGAGGCCCTTCTCTGTGAGGGCCTCCTGCCCTAAGAAGAGACCGCCATCTCCCTCTGTGACCAGCATTCCTTAAAGACAGGTAGGCTTACCACCCAGCTGCTGGATGGCACGTGGATACCAGGCCTGTCTCCTCTCCAGAGCATGAGCTCATGAATCCCTGACTTAGAGTGTGGCCTGGTAGATGTTACATGGATGGATGGAGGGATGAGTGGATGAACGGTGGGTAGAGGGTGGGAAAGTGAATGGGCGCATATAGGTGGGTGGTGGGTGCATGGGTAGATGGGTGGGAGGGTGGTTGGACCTGAGTGGTGAGAAAGGCATACTGTATTAGACTCCCAAAGGGAGAACTGACCACAGAATTAAATGAGAGCTGAGTCACTCTATTATGTCAGGGCTGCTCATGTAAGTGTTAATGTGTTTTGACCCTTACCTCTCCTGCTGCCCTCTACCCCAGTTCTTAATTATTGACTCTGGAAAGGGAGGGACTGGGGAGCAGGGAAGGAGAGGCTTGGCCCCAGGTTTATGGAGGATGGACAGTGGGAGGTCATGGAGGAGGTGTTGGGTCTCCCTCACCTGAACCATGGCCAGGGGCTTCGAGGATGGCTGTCCTGCCACCACCAGAAAGCCGGACAGCTTAGGACACGATAATGTTGCCTGGAACCAGGCTGGGCACCTGCACCACAGCCAGCGGAACTCGCTCAGTCTGTGTAGTGGGTCTGCTGGGTGGGGAAAATAAAAGAAGTCAAAATGTAAAAATGAAGACATCTAATTATTTTACTAGCATATTTTAAAAACCTATGCCAACATATCTGTTCTTGTTTAGGGTTTTTTTTTCTTATTTTAGAAGATTTGTAAGGGAAAATTTATGAAATGTTTTCCTTTCTCTGATTGAACAAACTCTTAAAATATTAAACTATTACTTAATAATTGATTAAAACTAATCTCGGTGGGAGCCAGTCACCCATTTGGCAGGATCTCTTTAAACTTTTAGGTGCTTTCAGCTCCCCCTGGCTCCTAACCTTTCTCTGGTCCGATTCTTTCAGGGTTCGGCACACAGGTTGCCTCTTGTGGGTTCATGATGTCACCATGCCTCTGTGGAGCTGTGGGACAGCTGAATGGAGCTGGTCTCAGAGATAGAAGTCCCTGGGACGCCCATGTCTGAGGGCAGGAAGGAGCAGAGGAAGGTGTGAGACTGGGCAGGAATCAGAGGGAAGAGCAGGCAACCCTCAGAGCCACCTACGCTGTCGGACTTTGGGTTTTCTACACAGGGACAGTGTCACACTTGCCTCTCCACTTGTCCCAGGGCCATTAAAACCATAGAGCAAAGTGGCTCTATAGGAGGTCCCTAAGGCTGCCAGATTCAGAGAGACAGGGAATAGAATGAGGTTGTCGGGGGCTGGGAGAGGGGCACCAGGAGCCATTTACTGGGGACACAGTTGTAGCTTGGGAAGATGAAAACGTGCTGGGAGTAGATGGTGGCTATGGCTGCACAATAATGTGAACGTGCTGAACCCACAGAGCCTGTTTCAGAGTGATGAGAGACACTGGGGATGCAGCTCAGTGTAAAGGCCTTGGATCCAATCTCCAGGACCAAAATCTAAAAACAAAAGAGATGGCAAATGGTAGTACAGCTACTTTACGTATACTTAAAGTGGTTTAGGTGGCAAATATAATTGTCATGGATATTTTGTCAAGATTTAGAGTAATAATTAGAAGACAAAACCTCCTACATGTAAGCACACTTGTCTCCCTTCTGGAGCAAATTTCCAGGGGTTAGGACTGGATTCCGGTTCCTCCCTGCCTGTGGGTCTGGCCACAGTCCCCCCTGGCCCTGCACACTGGCACTGGGTTCCCTGTGAGAGCGGCACTGAGAGCCACACTGTGGATTCAGCCCAGGCGGGTGGAGCTCAGCATGAAGGAAGAATGAAGCCCAGAAGCCAGGCACACCTGTAACCCAGTGACTTGGGTGAGCACAGCAGGAGGATTGCAAGTTTGAGTCCAGCCTGAGCAAGTTAGTGAGATCCTGTCTCAAAACAATAAAAGGGCTGGGGACTGAAAAAAAAAAAAAAGATGGTAAATGATAGTAATAGCTACTTAATAAGATACCAGGACATCACCAAGAAGATAAGTCCTTTTAAAATTTATTGACTGATTGGGGTGGGGATTTAGCTCAGTGGTTTCACCGCCTGCTGCACAAGCACAAGGACCCAAATTCGATCCCTGGTACCAAAAAAAAAAAAATTTATTGATAGATTGCAGTACCAAGGATCATGCAGGGCCCTCACACTGAGCTACATCCCCAGCCATATATATATGTTGCTAAATTGCCTAGGCTGTGCTCCAATTTGTGATCTTCCTGCCTCAGTCTCTCAGAGTGCTGAGATTACAGATAAACTCTGGCTATTTTTTCACCTTTATGAAGAATTTTTGTTTTTGGTACTGAGGATCAAACTCTGGACCTTGCACTTGCAAGACAGGCACTGGAACCACTGAGCTAAACCCCTGGCCTCTTTATGAAGAATTTTAAATAATATGGAAATAATATGTTCAGTAGCACAGTACCAAATTGTACTTTGTGGATATGATCACATCCCCATCAGACTCACAAAGAAAATAATATTTTGGGCTGGGAATGTTGCTCAGTGATGCAGCACTTTCCTAGCATGTATGAGACCCTCAGTTTCATCCTCAGCACAGTAAAACAAAACAATACAACACAGAAACCTTTAAGCACAGTGAAAAGATCAGAAAGAAGTTCATCAAAATGTGGAAGATTATGGGCAACATTTTCCTTTCTCCTTGAAGAAAAAATTGAAAGTCTTCTGTGACGAGCAGTGACCTGATTGCAAACCCCTTGGCCTCTGGGACTCTGCCACCCTGGCAGTGCCCTGGGGTCCTGGCACCCAGCACAGGGAGGCTGGAATCTGTGACATAAATAACTGAGTTTGGAGCTTACAGTGGAAAAAGCCCAGCACACATATTTTAATTAAAATCATTAACTTTCTCTGGCCCTCGAGGTAGGAGGGACCCAGGAACTCAGCTCTGTACTCCGGGCCATGCTGCAGCCCTCTTCCTGGGACTCCTGACTCAGCCCCTGCCTTAGCAGTTTCACTAGGAAGACTGAGAACTCCTTTGGCTCAGCCTTCATCCCCTCCTGACTCCCCCTGCTCCGTGGGCATCTGGGCTTCGGAGCAAGGCTGTGGCCTGGGAGTTCTGAACAAACACCTCCAGGACAGTCTGACTACAAAACTCAGCCCAGAAATCCACCCCGGGGCCTTCACAGTGTATAGATTTTGTTGTTGCCTCAAACAATCCAGTTTTACTGATCAACAACAGGCTCTGAGCCTGTCTGGGAGATGCAGGAAGAACAGCTAACTCCAGAGTTTACCAAGGGGCTGCTGGCTTCTGGGAGGCCCACGGCAGGAGGGCAGGTGCGCTGGCCATCTTTGAAGGGGCCAGATGGGCGATCAATGTCAGAACAGCATCTCCTCCCTGTGCAGGACCCATCCAAATAAACTGCCTTAAGGGTTAGCTCCTCCTGTCTGTGCACAGAATTTTAATGTAGGGTCGGCTCTCATCTTGTTCCTTCATTTTATTTGTTTTTTTTTTTTTTGTACCAGGGATCGAACTTGGACCTTGTGCTTTCGAGGCAGGTGGCAGAACCACTGAGCTAAATCCCCGGTCCCTGTTCCTTCATTTTAGAGGTAGAAAGAAAGAGACCCAAGCCAGATGTGGTGGCACACACTTGTAATCCTAGCACTCTGGGAGCCCGAGGCAGGGGGATCAAAAGTTTGAGCCCAGCCTGGGTAACTTGGCAACTTATCAAAACCCTGTCTCAAAAAAAAAAAAAAAATTTAAAGAGGGCTAGGGATGTAGCTAGGTGCAAAGGCCCTGGGTTTAAACCGCAGTACAGAAAGAGAGAAAGAAAGAATCCTGGTCTGGACCAACCCAGGCCAGAAGTTGCCTAGAACTCCAGGCTCCGACCACCTTCTCTGCGCCTGGATTTAACCATCTCCAGCTCAGCCACTCCTCCTCCCCATGTCCTCCGCACAATGAGGTAATGAGGTGGCTGAACCCACAGCAGGGCCTCTCTAGACGTCCTGTTCTCCTCCAGCCTGACTTCTCTGATGATCTGTCTGTGGGTCTCAGCTCTGATGAACAGCCACAGTAATGGGTTTGGAAACTGGCCCAGAAATCAGAGATTCTGTAATAATTAGAGATCATTTGGGGTCCAGCTCCTGAGAATCGCATGGGGCTAAAATAGAGCTGTCTCGTTGCATTCCTGAAGTGTGTGACTGTGATATTAGGAGCTGAATACCGCCGAGCTCCTCCTGACCCTCAGTTCCTGTCCTTTCTAAAGGACGATATATGCAACTCAGCCTCAGGGACAGTGACGCGGGGACCTGTGTTTTAACCCTTGATATTTACCCACTTTGGTCAGTTCACCAATCTCAGGCCTCAGATTTGCAAAGTAAATGCTATGCCCTTTTCATAGAGCTGTCATGCATAAAAACTGACACTGTGTCCCTGGCTCCTGTCCCCTAGTGAGCCCTGTGGAGGGGGTTGCTGGCACGTGGGGTGGGAGCTGTGGTCTGAGGACAGGCCTGCACCTGCTGCGACAGTCACACCTTCCCTTCTGGTCCCAGAGCCCCATGCCAGGACCAGGCCCGGTGCACATGCGACAGGAGCTGGCACTGTGCCTCCCCTGGTGGGCAGTGACCTCCACGGACAATGCCCAGAGCGGGGAGGAAGGGGTCGGGGCAGGGGAGCCCCAAATCCTGTTCCTTCCTCCAGCCCAGACCTGGCCCCCATCCAAGGCAGGAGAGGAGACACAAAAAGAAAACAGAGAGGAGGGGACAAGGACCCCCAAAGCCTGCTTCAGGTGTAAAAAGGTAAGCAGGCCTGGGCCCCAAATCACAGCCACCCTCACCATCTGTGGTCCAGTGGCCGTCTTCATCTAGGGGTCACTGTGCAGGGCTCTCGCACACTGGAGGGTCACTGCCCCACCCCTTCCCTGTTCCCTTCTCACACTAGGCAAACCCATTGTCCACCTTAAAAGCTGGGCCCTGTGGTGCAGTCCTGTAACTCCAGCCCTCCTGGAGGCTGAGGCAGGACTCCAAGTTTAAACCCAGCCTGGGCAACTTAGTAAGTTAGTGAGACCCTGGCTCAAAATATAAAATAAAAAGGGCTGGGGATGTAGCTCAGTATAAAGATCCTGGGTTCAATCCCCAGCAGGGCCTGCTCCACCCCAAACAGGTGCTGTATGGCTGTGTCTAGATGTCCCCTAAAGCCTCATGCGGTCATAGGTGGGGCTTTTCAGAGGTGGCTGGATTTGGGTGTGTGATGGTGGAGTCACTTCATGGTGCAATGTTAGGAACAAAAGCCTTAGGATTAAGCCTGAGAGCTGCCCACCCAAAGCAGCCTGGATAAGACAAAAGGGGCAGGGAGACGCTGTTAAGGTCCCTTGTTGCTTTTGCTACCTTTGGTTCACCAAGAACTGTTTCTCCTCTGCCATGTGCCACTCTGCGTTGGAGCCAGCCAACTATGGACTGAAACTTCTACAAATTGTAAACCAAGTACACCTTTTCTCCCTTTAACTTGTGAGTGTCAGATATTTTGTCTCAGCAATGAGAAAAGCAACTAAGACAGATGTGATGAGTCAAACACCATTTCCAATGTCAATCTCTCAATTCAGAAGTGTGGAAAGACACAGTCGGTACATGATGTTTCACACTATTGTTTCTCCATTTTATCTTTTTATAAAGTTGTACGGTGAAGGTATTCTTTATTTATTTTTTGTGACACTGGAGATTGAACCCAGGGCCTTTAAACAGAGGTGTACTCAAACCCTTTTCAATTTTTCAATTTTCAGACAGGGTCTCCCTTAGTCGCTAAGTTGCCCAGGCTGGGCTCAAACTTGCAATCCTTCTGCTTCAGCCTCCCCGAGTGCTGGGATTACAGGTGTGTGTCACCACGCACAGCTTGATTGGGCCATTTTATTGAAGCCTCTGCAGCAGGTCTCTGCGTGTCTATTAGTGACTCATTTTCCCCAGGAGGTGCCCTGTGGTCCAGATGCAGCCCTGATCTCTGCAAGCTCAGAGTCCTGTAGGAGTCCAAATGTGTAGGAGAAAGAACTGCCCATAACGCCCGCCTCCTGTCTAAGGGGAGGTATCGTAACTGACGGAGGCTCGGTGGTTCTGAATCCCACCTCTAAGAGCCAGGAGGGTGCTGTGTCTCACAAGAGGAGCTAGAAGTGATTCTATGAATCAACATCTCCCCTGGAAGCATTTCCTAGGTTAGACTGAAGAAAGCATTGGCTTTTGTATAATACTTTATTTCATTGGTTTAATTCTGTATCAGTAGCCAAAGAACTTTTGCTTATATCATCTACTTTTATTCTCACAACAATCTTATGGGGTAAATAAAAATATAACCACCTTGGGCCAGGGATTTAGCTCAGTGGTTTCGTCGCCTGCTGCGCAAGAGCAAGGACCTGAGTTCGATCCCTGGTACCAAAGAATATATATATATATATAACCACCTTTTCCCCCATTTAACAAAATCAGTTACAAGGTTGGACAGCTGTGAATTCTGGGCAAAGTTTTTTGGCCCAAGATTCATTTATTCATTCATCTGTGCATCCACTCTTCACCTGCCCGACACCTACCCATCCACACTCCCACACTCCCGGGCACCACGCCTCCCTCCTACAGGCCAGGTCGAGTCCCTGAGTGCTGGAGGGCAGAGGTGGCCCTGGCTTTCGGGGAACTCCCAGTCTTGGGTGGTTTAGGTCACATGGGTTACGGGGGCACCTCATTTCTTCTCCCAAAAAGTGCGATCAGCTTCTTCTCCCAGTTACGGTCTGGGGGCAGGCAGAGGCCAGAGCCCTGGAGAAGAGGGCCTGGGGCTGGCCTGGAGCATCCGTGCAGCTGCAAATGATGAGGCCAGGGAAGGACACTGATGGCCCCGGCACCCCAGAGGATCCCCGAAAAGCCGTGAGGTGCTTCTGATGTGGTGCCGGAGCCTCCGGGAAAGCTGGGACAGGATTTCTTGCCTCTCTGTGAGAGCTAAGAGGGAGGAAATCTTCTTCTGAAGGGTTAATGGCTCTCGGTGTCACGAGGGCTCCTGATTCACAGCCGGCCTTCTCTGTCCTCCCTCGCCTGGCACTCTCAGAGCTAAGTTCTTTCTTTTTCTTTCATCAGTGCTGGGGATTAGACCAGGGCCTTCACACTGAGCTACATACATCTCCAGCTCATTTTTATGTTTTTGTTTTGAGCCAGGGTCTCACTAAGTCACTAAGTCCCAGGCTGGGCTCGAATTTGTGATCTGTTTGCCTGGGCCTCCCAGAGTGCTGAGATTACAGGTATGTACCACTCTGCCTGGCTTGAGCTAAATTCTTGGGCAGTAAGGTTAAATGAAGGTTGTTTTTTTATTTTACCTCATTTTTATCTTTTTATGGTACTGGAGATGGAACCCAGGGCCCCATGCGTGCTAGGTAAGCGTCTATAGCATCCTAGCCCACAGGTTCTTGTTTTAAAACAAGACAACATTGTGACAATTCAAGCATGTTGTTGTGAAGGATGAGCCAGAGTAGTGCCGAGCAGCAGCTCAGAGGAGGCCCGTCGTAGTGTGACAGCTCTCTTCCTTGCAAATACTCAGCCCTTTAGAGCGAAGGTTCTGGGGAACTGATTCATGATAAGCCAACTCACAAGAGACTGAATGATGAACGTGAATGGCAATGTGCTTCTTCCCAGTGGGAAGGGCAGTCAGAAATGCACAACCAGGCAGGGTCTTTGGGCTACAGCAGGTCATCTCTTCTGGGGCCAAGCTGGAAAGAGGACCCTTCACATTCATTGCCTCATTTAAGCCTCTTATAGTAGATCCCTAAAATGGCTGGGACTGAGGCTCACTGGACTGGCAGAACGTATCCCAAAGTGGCCCAGCTTGGAAGGGCAGAGCCCCATTGCAGACTTGAAGCTACACTGTAGCACTGAAGGATTCAAATTTAGCTGCAAGAGCCTAGAGGTCAGCAAACCCAGTCTCTTCCCAGAGACCAGATTGCGGTCCAGAGCTGAGCGTGCAGATGTGCAGCCGCAGTTGCAATCCCTGCATACACAAGTAAACTGACAGCCGATTGGTGGACATCCACAGTGTCCAGGCAGCTTGGGGACAGTTCTGTTAAAGGATAGAGGGGCCTGAGCCAGCAGTGTGGTGATAATGTGTGCTCACACTTGTGTGGGTAGGGGAGGGCGGGAGAAGGCGACACAGCCCGGGAGGGTGCTGGGCAGAGACCGAGGAGCCAGCCCAGAGAATCACTGAGTGATCAGAGGGTGAAGTTGCCTGAGAGAAAATGGGGTCCAGGCCCGGGCAGAGAAGCCAGCCACTGTGTCGTTACCTATTGCTGCGTAACAGACCCCAAAACTTAGTGACTCAAGACAACTTCAGGCTGAGAGTGCAGCTCAGTGGTAGGGAGCTTGCCCAGCACACGCTAGGCCCTGGTGTCCATTCCCAGCACTGCAAAAGCAAAAACAACCACACGAAAGACACCACTTCAGTGGTCAGCACACCTGTCCTGGGTCAGAGCCTGGGTGTGACAGCGACCTCTCCAGCTCTGAGCCTCTCAGGAGGTCGTGGTCAACTCGGGGCCCCTAGGAGAGGGCTCTTCCTCCAAGACCGCTCAGGTGGCTGTCAGCAGGACCCAGCTCCTGCAGCCTTCGGACCTAGGTTCCGTGGGTTCCTCTACAGAACAGGTCAGGACCGGCAGCTCTGTCAGATGCCAGGGCGTCCTCCTCAGAGCTGGCAGAGGCTGAGAGCAGATGGGGAGGCAGAGACGGTAGGGGGCCAGGACTCCACCTTCTGGGCCTGGCATCTTTCGCCCACCCTCCCTGATCTTTCTGCTGTCTGTCCCTCTCCGTTGCCCTGTTGTTCTCACCCTCCTTCTCCATCCAAACAAATCCTCCTGCTCAAGTTCCACGGCATGCACTGTGTATCTGCCACGCACACGCTCCCTCCCACGGAGGCTGTTCCACCTGCACACCTGCCCCAGGCCCCTTCACCGCCTGCAGCTGCTTCTCTGTGGGGAGCAGTGCGTCGGGCCTCGCTCTCTCCCTCTCTCTGTCACCTAAGCCCGGGCACCACTGGCCATCCCTTCATGACAGTTAAAGCCACGAGGGGCTGGAGAACTGCAGAATCCAGGAGACAGGAGCAGGGAGCAGGGAGCAATGCCTTTCCCAAGCACACCTGAGGCCCCGGGTCACTCTGGGTGTCAAGAGCCAGGTGGGAGTGGGTTTAAGAAGTTGGAATACGAATAGAACATGTTTTAGAAACATAGAGAAATATATGCAACATCCGACTTGCCATTTAACATAACATGATTTTGGTCATTTCCAAGTTTGCAGCTCAGTGGCGCTTAGCACGGTCACACCCCTGTGAGGCCATCAGCGCTGTTCATCCTCAGAGCTTTCATCTTCCCCAGGAAGCTCTGTCCTCATTAAGCAACTCCCCTTCCCTTTCCCAGCTCTGGCAATCTCCTCCAACTTCCTGTCATCTGGTAATTTTTTTTTCTAGTACCAGGAATCAAACTCAGGACTTTGCACTTTCGAGGCAGGTGTGGTGCCACTGAGCTAAATACCAGCCCTCTTTTTTTTTGGAAACAGGTTCTTGCTATGTAGTTCAGGCTGGCCTCAAACTCACTATTTTAACTCAGGCTGTCCTCGAACTCATAGCGATCCTCCTGCCTCAGCCTCCCAAGTGCTAGAATTAGTGCGCCACCACATCCTCCTGTCCCCAGGAATTTGACCACTCTAGGAACCTCCAGTAAGTGAACCCTGTCCTGTTTGTCCTTTTGTATCCAGCGTCTTTCACTGAGCATTGTCTTCAGGAGCCACCTGTGTTGTAGCAGGTGCCAGAAATGCCTTTTATTCCCCCCCAGGCTGGGCATGGAACCCAGGGCCTCACTCATGCCAGCTGATTCCTCTACCACTGTGCTGCACTTTTTCATGGCTGGACACTATTCCAGTGTATGGACAGCCGCATCTCCGGTACCCACTCACCTGTGGATGGACACCTGGCTGCCCCCACCTGGCTGTGGTGACTGGCTGCCCCCACCTGGCTGTGGTGACTGTGCTTGTGTGAACACCGGAAAGCAGATATCTGTGCACAAATGGTCACCTAGGGGAGGGCAGGACCACCAGGACGGGAGCCCAGAGTGGGAGTGGTCAGGAGGAAGCACCCTGCCTGGGATTGTGTGGGAGAGGGTGGAGCCACAGGGCTGGGGGCCACAGGCCTCCCTGCAGTGGACCCAGCTCCGTCTGACTGTTGCTCCCCTGGGCCCTCAGTGGCTACAGCCCCTGGGGCTCCTTGATACACATCCTCTGAGCTGGGACCTTGTTCTCCCCTTAACTGAGCACCCCCTCCCCGCCATGTCCCATGGTCAGAAGCAGATCCAGGGAGACTGACATACAACAGTTCCTAGGGAGCTGAATCCAGAACTGATTCTGGCTTGTTTCCAAGTCCTGCTGGGGTAGAGGCACTAACCAGCCCCACAGAAAGTCACTGTGCCAAGGTGGGAGGCGCAGAGCGGCCCTCATCGCGCTGGTTAGCAGGTTCTGTGCACCAGACAGAGGGCGCACAGGGCACCGCACACGTCTAGCCCGGTTCTGTTTTGTCTGCACGGCACCATAAGGACTGTCACAAAGCCAGCCCTTCCTGTGGGTGTGAAGCTAGGTGCAGCAGCTCTGCCTCCCACAGCGGTGGGGGCTCCCCGCTTCTCACTCTGGAGATGGCAGGGACACAGGCTCACAGACACAGGTCCAAACCCACACGTGCGTTCTCAAGTCCCTGACTTGCTACTCTGTTCATGCGGATTGGCCCAAGCGAGTCTGGACCAGACTTTCCCTGGGTGTGGTTTGGTGCACGCCTGTAATCCTAGCTACTGGGGAGGCTGAGGCAGGAGGATCACAAGTTTGATGCCATCCTGGGGTGAATTTAGGGAGTCCCTGACTCAAAAAAAAGGAAGAAAGAAAAGACCAGACTTGTAGTCAGGGTGAGGGTAAGGATGTTCCACCTTCATGAAAAAAGTTGCAAGTCAGGCCAGGGATTCAGCTCAGCGGTTTCGCCGCCTGCTGAGCAAGCGCAAGGACTGGAGTTCGATCCCCGGTACCAAAAAAAAAAAAAAAAGCTGCAAGTCACACAAGGGGGGGACACAGAGAGGGGCAAAAAACAGTGGCAAATGTGCATGCTCCAGAGGAAACAGTGGCAGCTCCTCCTGATCTGGAAGGGAGGTTTGTTTTCGCCAATCTATCTCTCTGGTCTTAAGTCCAGGATTCGCCGACTCCACATCAATGCTTGGTGAACCATGCTTGAGCAAACAAAAACCACTCTCTGCCACGGATCCCGAGGGGCCCAAGTATCTTGTTCTCTCATAAATCCCCTACAAATTCATCTTTCTTTCCCCCAGGCATACTAGGAAACAAAGCCCTCTGTCTGAGTCTGATGGGTTTGAGTAGAGCTCCATGGGGCTGGAGTTGAAACGCGGGATGTTTGTGGATCCAAACTGAGCTGGATTGGCAGGGCCAGAGGAGGAAGCGTGCTGCTGAAACCCAGTCCAAGTTGTGTCTGTCGGCTGCCCGGACTGCCAGACTCACTGTGTTTGGATTTATGTGTGTTTTATGGATTGTGCTGTAAGGTTTCCTTGAACTTGGGTTTTTCTGCAAAGCAGGCCTGACTATCTGACTTTTATATGCTTCACAACCACCTGAGGTTTGACTCTGAGAAGGAGATGTGGGGTGTGAGCTGAGAGGCCAGCAGTAAGCTTGTGGGAGGTGGTGAGGGACAGCTGGGTTGCCATGTGCTTCATATGCATTTCACAAGACAGAGGGTCTTTTCTTATTATTTAGAAAAAATATTCGGCCATGTGAAATCTGCCCTTTTTTTTCTTCTGGCACTGGGGATTGAGCCCATGGCCTCTGAACTGAACTACATCTCCAACCCCTTTTAAATTTTTTATTTTGAGACAGGGTTTTCCTAAGTTGCCCAGGCTGGGCACGAACTTACAATTCTCCTGCCTCAGGCTCCCAGAGTCTGCCCAGATACTATTGTGACCCTGACATGAAATGCACAGGCTTTAACTCTGTGACTGGGCTGGGGAGTTGGCCCCTCCCTGGAGACTGGTTCCCTTTGCTTGGGGCATGGCTGCTTTGAGGGGAGCTCAGGTACGTACAGGGCAGACTCGTCTTCCCAAGTGATGTGCAGTGGGGATTCTAATGGGGCTGGACAAAGCATGTGGCAAAGTCTGGAGGCATATTTGGTTGTTGTGATTGGAGAGAGGGAGGTGCTACTGGTTGCTCATGGGCAGAGCCCCAGGGTGCTGCCGAACATACCAAGTGGGACCGGGGATTTAGCTCAGTGGTTCTGCCGCCTGCCTCGCAAGTGCAAGGTCCGGAGTTCGATCCCCAGTACCAGAAAAAAACCCCAAAACAAAAAAAACAGAACATACCAAGTGTCCAGGACAGCTCCGTAGCAAAGGATCATTTCCTCAGAGTATTATTCAGCCCTGAAAAGCAAGGAAATTCTGACACACACACTTGCCATGGTTTGAATGTGGCCTCTCCAAAGTTCAGGTTTTGAGACTTAAAGGGTGCTGTGATGGCATTAAGAGGCGGAGTCTCTGGAAGATGGTGAGGTCATGAGCCTCCCTCCCGTGAGTAGGACTAGAGGCCCTTATAAAGGACTTTAATGGAGGGAGCTCATGTCTTTTGCCCTTACCTTCTGACAGGTGAGGACACAGTGTTCCTCCACAGAAGGACACAGCACTCAAGGGGCCGTCTTGGAAGCCAAGAGCAACCTTCCTCAGACAAGCAAGCTGTTGGCACCTCCATCTTGGACTTGCAGACTTCAGAACTATGAGGAGCAGACTTCTGCTCATTAGAAGTTACCCAGTCTGTGGTGTCAGAGCAGCACAAAACAGGTGAGGACAATGCTGCAGCATGGAGGAAACGTGGAAACAGGCAGGATAAGCCAAAGGAAAATGGCATACTACTCCATACTACTTACTTGAGATCCCAGAGTAGTTGAATTCATAGAAGCGGTGCATAAGGGTTTCCAGGGGCTGAGGAGAAGGCGGGAGGAATTGTTTAATGCAGACAGAGTTTCAGTTTGGGAAGATGAGGTGTTCTGGGGATACATTCAGGGGATGGTTGTGCGACAGTGTACATATACTTACTACCACTGAACTGGGCATTAAAAGTTGCAAATTTTATGTTACATATATTTTACCACATTTGCAAAGGTGCTAAAATGTAAATTAAAAATAAGAATCATTGGCTCAAAATGTCAGTAGTGCTGAGGCTGAAAACGCTGGCACAAGTTGTGTGTGACAAGGTGGTGTCTTTGTCCATTCGTGCGGAGGCTGCGT
Source organism: Heterocephalus glaber (assembly GCF_053883595.1). Taxonomy (NCBI): domain Eukaryota; kingdom Metazoa; phylum Chordata; class Mammalia; order Rodentia; family Bathyergidae; genus Heterocephalus; species Heterocephalus glaber. The sequence goes on along the minus strand of NW_028258173.1, from coordinate 2,169,020 downwards.
AGTTTACAAGAACAGAAATCTATTTCATGTAGTTTCGAGGCTGGAAAGTCCAGGATCAAGGTGCTGCAGGTCTGGGGTCTGATGAGGGTCTGCTTCCAAGATGGCGCCTTGCTGTTCTGGGTGCTCACATGGAGCAGAGCCAGAGGGGCAAACCTCCCACCCCTACCCCTGCAGCCCTTCTGTCAGGGTCTTTCTGTCAGGAAAACCACACTGTTTTCGCTGTGCCGTCACACTCCAGTCAACACTTTGCGACCTCAGAACCTGTGGGGACTTCTCCCCACCAGCAAACAAGCCATCAACGCTGGGACAGTAGACACTGGGTGTGCTCTGATCCAATTCAGTGCTGACTCTGTCAACCTGGAGTCAGCATCAGATGGCACAGGTGGAGGGCTCAGTCCCCAAGAGTGCCACCCCAGATGCCAGCCATGCAGCCTCAGGTGATTGATTTCCTTGTGCTTCCAGCCAGTTGGCTATAGTATGGCTGAAATATATGGTGAATATTTAAATTAAAACATTTATTACAGTAAAAGACACATTGCCCTTAATTGCCCTCAAAATACTACTCCTTGCTTCGAACACACTTATCCCATCATTCTTGCCACTTTCTGAAGCAGTTCTGGAAATCTTCTTTCTCGAGCGTCTTTATTTTTTGGGTATTGGGGATTGAACTCGGGATCTTGCGCTTTCAAGGCAGGTTAGGGGGGAACCACTGAGCTAAATCCCCAGCCCTCTTGGCCATCTTTAGATGATTTATTATGGCTGCCTTGATGTCTTGAATCAATTCAAAACATTTCCCTGTCATGGTAATTTTGATTTGGAGGAAGAGGCAGAAGTCTCATGGTGCCAGAGCCAGTGAATAAGGTGGACAAGGACAGAGCAGATGAGGACCAGTTTTTACAAGCCAGTATTTCCATTAAAATGGCACTTGAGGATTTAGCTCAGTGGTTCCTCCACCTGCCTCAAAAGTGCAAGGTCTTGGGTTCAATCCCTGGTACCAAAAAACAAAAACAAAACCAAAAAATCCCAAACAAACAAAAAACTAAAACAGCGCTCAGCAGCAGCATTCACCACATTTTTTATTACATCTCATAAAGATATGAAACACTTCCAGAATTGCTTCAGAACATGGTAAGAACAACTGGATATGTGTCTTCAAAGTGAGGGAGAATATTTTAAGGGGGAATATTTTAAGGGGGTTTTAAGAGAATATTTTAAGGGGGTTCATGGCAATGTTTTTTGTGGGGTTTTTTTGGTACCAGGGATCAAACTTGGGACCTTGCACTTGTGAGGCAGTCAGTGGAACTGGCAATGTTTTTTACTGTAATAAAAAACAAGTTTTAACACACTGTATTTTTCAATCGCATCTCGTGAATCAGGGTTTACACAACTCCCTTGTCAGGTACAATCAATTGCTTGAGCAGCCATAGGACTCCCCTACAGAGGGAGTGACTTGACCCCTCCCTTCCCCAGGCCACAGACCCGACAGGGTCAGGAACAGAGGGTGGTAAGGTCCATCTTGTATTTTAAATGGTTCCTGAGAAACTTAATCTTCAGACTGGACCTAGTGACCACTGAGAAGGGACCCAGGCCTGGGCGACTGTTCTGAGTGACCATGCGAGGGGAGGGAAGGCTCAGGGCCAGCCTCTGAGCAGGAACTTTGGGCCAAAGACATGTGGGCTTTGGCCTTGATGATGCCATCAGCATTAGACAGTTTTAGGTCCCTGCTGTTGCCTCTGCTTCTGGAAGTTTCTGAGTCCTCCTAGAGCCCAGCTCTTCTCTGCCATCAGAAAGACCCTCAGGAGCTGGGGGTGGCTCAGTGCCAGAGCACTTGCCTAGCATGCATGAGGCCTTGGGTTCCATCTCCACAGCACAAACAAAACAAAACCAAACCTCCAGTCCAGTGGAACTCAGCTTGGCCACTAGGTGCTTTTTCCTCTTGTTTCTGTTTCATTTTCTTTCTATAATTTTAACTGGACTATAGGTGGGGTTCTTGGAACCACCCCCCCAGGAAAGCCTTCTTCAACCTCACTTCAGAGGAGGAGAGGAAGGGGATGCTTTATACACTCCAAAGGAGCAGAGGGGTGACTGTCTCTTTGAGGCATGTATCTCCCCCGCACCCCAGCACTCAGATCTCACGTGTTGGAAACGTAATCACCAAGATCCTACGTTAACAGTATTTGGAGGTGGGGCCCTTGGGAGGTTAGGGCTGGAAAGGCCATCAGGGTAGGCTCCATAGTGACAGTAGTGGCTTTATAAGAAGGGGCAAAGACTCCCAAGCTAGCACACTTGCTCTGTCTCACCAGGTGACGCCCTACATCACCTAAGGACTCTACAGAGTCCCCACCAGCAGCAACAACCTCTCCTGATGCAGCTGGCCCATCTTGAACTTCCTGGCATGAGGACCAGGAGCTGGATAAACCTTTATTTTTCATGGGTTGTGCAGGCTGTGGTATCCAGTGATGGCAGCAGGAAAGGAAGGTGAGCTGTTGTGCAAGTAGCCAGGGAGCTGCCATGGGGACGAGAGCCTTCATCTTCCTGCTGTACCTCCTCACTGCTTTCAGGGGCAGGAGAAGAAAGAGGCATAAAAATTAAAACTGTACTCAAAATATATGAGAAGAATAGGTAGATATAAGAAGGTGATAACCACAGCAATCACTTTCGCTCGAAGGTACTAAAAATGAGTACTGTAAACATAAACTCGGGGATCTGAGGCTGCGCTCCTGGCCAGTGCTCATCACCAGGAGGCCCGTGCTGAGGGAAGAAGGCAGGACTTCAAGCTCACTCTTGACAGCTCCCTCTGATTAAAAACTGGAGGAGGGAAGATATGGGAGGAAGATGGAGAGTTATGGGGGGAAAATAACGACCACAGCTATGACAGAAATTGAGAATACAAATTACATTTACAAATGTCTTCCCAGCTGACAGATCTCCAGCTTAGGATGGATGGTGTTGGGGAAGGCAGCTGGCACGCCTGACTCACAGGGGTGGGATCTGGCCTGAGCACCAGCAGTCTCCCTGCACTGGCGCCCGCCACCGATGGCCCCGTGGAGCTGCTCTGCTACGGCTTCCTGGGTGCCTGCTGGCGTGCTCCGCCCCTGTGGCCATCAGCCCCGATCTGCCAAGGTGACAGGCAGACCAGACACAACTCGGCCTTGGCAGCTGGGCTGTCTGCAGAAAGTCAGCGGCCTCCTTCTTGCCAGGAGCATTAGTTTTGGGGGGATATGTGGAAATTTTTGTCCTCTTTACTTTTTTTCTGATATTTGCCTTCTACAAGAGGAAAACTGTGATCCAGGCATCTAATGACTGCCAGTCCACTGTTCCTAAGCTCCTGCTCCTGGTGCCCTGTGACAGCCACTTGTTGCCAAAAAACCCCCCTCCGGTTGCTGGAAGGCTTGGCACCTCCCCAGGGCTCATTCCTCTGACCTTTGTCCAGACTGCACCTCCCTCCAGCTCTGACAGATGATGTGAGTCCCCAGCACTTTGTGCGTTTTCTGAGTCTTTTTCTTGAGGAGTGTATCACGAAACAAAAACAAGATCCTATTATTCCTTTATCTAATTTGCAAAACTCCAGATAATAAAACTAAGGAAGAAATTAAACTCCTGGTGCTCAGAATGGGGAAGGTGGGTAACATCAGACTCTCATGGAAGCACCTGGAGGTATCTCAGGAACCACTGAAAGTTCAGGCCTTTGGGGCTAGGGGTGTAGCTTAGTGATGGAGCACTCACCTAGCACGCACAAGGACCTGGTTCCACCCCAGCACCACACACACACACACACACACACACACACACACACACACAATAAAAACAAACCATACCTTTTGTTTGTTGTAGGCCAAATCATATCTCCCAGAAACATATGCCCAAGCCCTAAGCCCTGGTACCTGTGACTGTGACCTTATTTGGAAATCAGATCTTTGTAGATATGAATAAGACATAAGTTAAGATGATTAAGGGTGGTTTTTAATTCAATATGACTGATGTCTTGTGAGTGTGTGTGTGTGTGTGTGTGTGCATGTGCGCATGCGTGTGTGGTACTGGGAGTTGAACCCAGGGCCAGCACTCCTTCACTCAGCTACACTTCCAGCCCTTGTTAAGAGTGTTGAGTCAAAATTTTACAGTCCAGCTCCTCTTCCAGAGTCTCAGGGCAAAATACCAGGGTGAGAATTGGAACCTAGTCCTGGGCTGGAGTGCAGCTCAAAGCTGAGCGTTTGCTAGCAAGTGCAAAGTCCTGTGTTCCATCCCCAGTGCTGCAAAACAAAACAGCGGGGCAGCAGCCCTTTCTCTGTGTCGGGCACTGTGCTGCCCCCTGAGGGCCTGCATCTCACATTAGGTTTCTCTGATTGGAGCCTTTGCCCATCCCTGACTCCCAGACAGATCTTGAGAAAGTCATTTAAAAGCCAGGAGTGGTGGTTCAGGCCTGCAATCTCAGCACTCTGTAGGCTGAGGCAGGGGATGGTGAGGTGGAGCCCAGCCTGGGCAACTTTGAGACTGTCTCAAAAAAAAAAAGTTAATTAATCTTTCTTTGCTTCAACTTCCTTACTGATAAAATAAGCCTAAAACAGGAGCTGGCCGTGGTGCTGGGGGTAGAAACCAGAGCCTTGTGGATGGTGGGCAAGCACTCCATCACTGAACTATGCCCAAAGCTCCTGAAAATTAGTTTTTACATGGGGCTATTATGGCAAATTAAATGGGTTAATTCTCATTAAAAAAAACTTAGCTCACTACCCACAGTCATTAATTATCAACACCATCATCATCGTCATCATCATCATCATCATCATCATCATCATTTTGGTGGTGCTGGGCATCGAACCCAGAGCCTTTACACTGAGCTACATCCTCAGCCCTTTAATTTTTTTTTTTCAATTTTGAAATGGGGTCTCCCTAAGTCACTAAGCTGCCCAAGCTGGACTTGAATTTGTGATCCTCCTGCCTCAGTCTCCCTCAGTCTCAGTAGCTGGGATTTACAGATTTGTGCCACCGTGCCCGGCTCAGGTTTTTAGTATTTCCCCCACAGGCATACTTCTGTAACCTTCCTGTAAATGGCAGGGGCGACTTCGGGTGGGCCTCGCCCTGGGACCTCGTGTTCAGCACATAGCCTGAGAATCACTGGTGCTATGTAAATATTACATAAAATAACAAACGAGAAGTTTAAAAGGAGACAGTTGGTTATATTATTTGTATTTTCATAAAGTTATAATCTTATTGTAGGCAATATTATTAAAATAAAAGGTTATAAAATTCAGTTTGGATGCTTTTATTGGATAACAAATTTCCTCAATAGAGTCTCAATCATAAAAGCTTCTCTTCTCTTCACACACTGTGTCTTCGAAGGACATAGATGCTGTCTTTGTGACTACATCTCCAGAGTCCTGGGGAGGGAGGAGCTTGTGCCTGCTAACAGAGTTCACGACCTAGAAAAGATGCTGGTCTTGGTCTCTTCTCCATAAAGAATTCCTCAGGGCTGTGGATGGTGGCATCTGGTCCAGAAACGTGTTGGAGATGAGGCCCCCAGAGCTGGTCAGGATGCCCAGGATGGGAGCCAGATCTAGGGGAGACGGGGCCGGGGCCCCTTCTCTTGCAGCTCCTTGCCCTAAGCTCACAGCTCCCCAGAGAGCCTCTTCCCTGCCCTGTACAACAGCCCCCCTGGGAAAGAACCCCCAGAATGAGAAGGAGCAGGTGGAGGGCGGGTCTGGTTTTTGCTAAGGATTCCTGCCCCCTTGCCTTGCCTTGACGCGTTTGCTTCTTGACTCTGTCTTGCCCTGGCTCTTTGAAACTGGGGCTATGAAAAAACCCTCAGTTATGGAGAAAGAAATGTGGTAGTGGGTGAAGTTTTTCCAAGACGAAGCACTTTTCACGATGGTCCCCTTATAGGTAGGGGGTAACCCTCCTTTAAAAACGGGAATGACATTCCTTCTGTCTACCAACATCTGCACACTCATTGTCAACTGGAATAGATTCGGAAGGCACACTCTGGAAGGTGGACACCCCACACATGGACGTCACGGTATCCGCAGAGGGAGAAGAGGCTGGGGAGGCAGCCTAAGCTGAAGGTGAGGCCGACGCCCGGCAACCCTCCCTCCTCCTCTTCTCACTTCTGCCAACGAATCATCTGACCTGCAGAGAGGGTAGCTTGGCTATTGCTAAAAACAGAGTAATAATGCTCAGACAAAAGCAAAGTACTTTGTGTCTATTTTGGTTTCTTTTAAGCTAAGCACAGACTTCTCTGGGAAGGATGGAGCTGGCTGGTCTCCCTGCCTGCATGGAGAACAATAGCTCAGCGAAGCACCTGGCTGTCTCCAGGTCCCTGACCTCCATTCTCATTCCTGATTCTTGATGACAAAACACATTCCATGCCCTTGATTGATTTAGCAGAGAATCTGCAATATTGGAGGATGGATCGAAGCCCATCCCAGCTGCGGAAGGAGTGCCTCACCGGACGTGTCTGTCTTGAGTGAGGGTTCGTTCACTTGCAGGGGCCGAAGCTGAGCTGGAGGCTGCAGGTCCAGACTCCTTTGCCCTTCCTGGTAAAAAGGCCATTTGCATGAGCCATTCATCTAGACCTTCTTCCCACCCTAGCTCTCCCCTTCGTCTCTCCCTGACTTCTGCTGTGTGTGATTTAACACTCTGGTTTGCCACCTGCCCTTGTCCTATAGTCCTGCAGGAGGCACTAGTGTGGGAAAAGGCTGTCCTTGAACTCACTATGTAACCCAGGCTGGCCTGGGTTAGGGTTAACTCTTCCTTCTCCTGCCTCAGCCTTCCAAGTGCCGGGATTATAGGTATGTGCCACCACACCTGGCCTCATGTTCTTATATTTGTTCTCTTACTTTGCTGTATCTTTGGCTTCTGCTTGTCAAGCAGCCTGAGTTTTAGGGTGGGAAGCCTTACAGTAAGGACAAGGCCCCATCCCTCTGTCAGGCGTGTCAAAGGCCATTCTGCTAGTTTGGATCAGAGGTGCACCTGGAAGGCCCTGCTCCTCTCCATCCTTGAATCTATAGCCTGATGTTGCCCACCAGACAGGTTGTTTTAGGAGCACTCAGGTTACAAACACCTCCACATTCACATCCTGGGATGTGACTGTAAGAGATGCAGTGGGCAGGTTATCATTAATCCCCTACCCTGTTTTCATAGTGTCAGTCAGGTCTGGTTTCCTGCATTTTCATGGCACTTGTTTTCAAGATTAAATTATCTTATTTAGAGCTGTTACGGGAAGCTAATGTCCTTACTCATAAAGAGTTGGGGACACTGGAAATTGGAACTGTAGGCCCAAGTGGCAAGTTGATCACATGCCATGGTAACTGGATGGCCCAGCTGAAAAATATTTGTCCTTGAATTTCCAGACTCTCATCGGTCAGAGAGGCTTGCTGCCTTTCGAAAGCCTAGAACTGCCATCAACAGGATCCAGGTTACACTGGATGGAGGTTTCCTCTAAATGTCATGATGCCATGAAATAAGTCAAGCCCACTCTTGAACCTCCAGGTGGTGGGTCAGCTTGTGACCAGCTCCTTTTTTTTTTTTTACATGAATCCTAGTGTTTTGAACCTGAACTATCCTTAGACATTTACCTTCTTCAAGTTCTTTGTGTCACAGGTGTGGAGACTGAGGGCAGGATGTGTGTGTGCGCGCATTCCTATCCTCAGACCAAGACACAGACCCACATGCTCCTTTGGCTCTGGATCACATCTGTGAAACACCAGAGGGTGGCTTTGCTTTGCAGTTCTGGGAGAGGGTGAAGCTTGTTTTTCTCCATAAGACGGCAGTTTGGACAATTGGTTCATAGCAATTATTTATTCAGTGGGAATGTTTATGGAAGGCCCGCCTTGGGGCTACAACTGAATCACTGGGTAGGATGTTGGACAGAATATAGTTTCCTGTCCCCAAATCTGGCTGGTTTTCTGTAATCATCAGGGTTACTGTATTAAAAACACAGACCCTGAACCTCTGTCTTCCTGCTCCCTCTGATGGAGCAGATCTATCTAGGGTGGAACCTGGGCATCTGGATTTTTAAATAATTTTCTGGGTGATTCTGACCACCTGCTGGGTTTAGATTTCACTGGGTTCATTTATTACCCGTACTTCAAATATCCCATGAGGTAAGTGGAATTCCCAAGGTCACACCCTTTGCAAGAGAGCGTAGAGATGAAGTGGGTTTTCCAAGTCCTAGAGCTGGTCAGGAATGAAAAGGCTTAATGCTGTTAATTTTCTGTAGCTGTGGCTTCCTGCCTGGGGCTGAGCTATGTGCAGTCCAGGGTTGGAGGAGGGCTTTTGCCTGCACCGATGCCTGCTTCAGGGCTACAAGAGAAAGGCAGGTGACAAAACAGAGGTAGGAGTTATTCTGATGCCATCAGGTAAAAATGGGGTATTCTTGATTCCATGCAGTCCCAGAGCCTCTGCTGGTAACCATGGCTGTTCTCTGGCAGCAGGTGTGTGGGGAGAATAGAAGGTTAAACCTCTTCAGTGTTCTGTTGCATTGCCCTGAATTTCAGTGAGAGGGTGATTGCATAAAACCTGCCAGATCTTGGGACAGGATACAATATCTTCTCCAAAGTTCCTTCCAATGATTCAGTTCCAGCTCTATGGTGGGCCATTCCATGAGCTCAGTGGGATATAATAACCATATAGATATTTGGAATGATAATTGGCTCAAGAACTTTTATTAAACACTTGCTGTGTGGTAGGTGAGAAAGATCTGGGATTGCCACATCAGTCTCAGGTTGGAAGGAATGCAGATGACACCATTTGTATATGGACTACCACATGGTGTCCAACCCTAGGAAACCATCTGAGAGAGACGGCGTCTGGTGGGGACCAATCTGAGGCCTTAGATCAATGAGGCAAAGCGGTGCTAGATTGCAGTAGCCACAGACCTGTTCATGCGAACATTCAGTGAACGCTTATTGCACTCTAGGCACCTTCACGAGTTAATTTTATTCTTTCAAATGGGTAGTATTATCCACATATTATAGTTTAGGAAACTAAGACTGAGCTATTGAAGAGACTGTCCAAGGTCACAGAGATGGAAAATAGTACAGCCAAGACTATATTGGCACCAAAGCCTGAAGGCAGAGAAAGCAGAAAAGCCTGGATTTCTTCATCTGCCTTTGCTTGCTTTACTGGTTTGATGTGTGTTTACTGGCAGGCACTGCAAGGCACATTCAGATCTATCTCTCCCCTTTCTTTTCTTCCTTCCTTCCTTCCTTCCCTTCTTTCTCTCTCTCTCTCTCTCTCTCTCTCTCTCTTTCTCTCTCTCTTTCTTTCTTTCTTTCTTTCTTTCTTTCTTTCTTTCTTTCTTTCTTTCTTTCTTTCTTTCTTTCTTCTTTCTCCCTTCCCTCCCCTCCCCTCCCCTCCCCTCCCCTCCCTTCCCCTCTCTTCTCTTTCTCTCCCCCCTACCCCTCTCATTCTCTTTCAGTGTGTGAAATCCAGGGCCTCGTCTATGTTAGGCTCAATGTGCCACTGAGCTTCACCCTCAGCCCAGTGCCATTTGGTTTTATATTCCCAGCTGTACTAACACAATAATCCACATATCGTCAGTAGGCAAAATTTACTAAATTGAAGTACACAAACGAAGTAATGCAGGCTTGCCTCCATGCATAGAAACCTACAGCTTTAATTGCGTGCACATGAAGCTGTATTAAGATGGGAAGAAAATGATCAGAAAACAAAATAGATTAAACAAAAAATTGAGGGTTTTTTTTCACTTGGTTTTCTATGGAAAAATTTCAGAAAAAAATCGGGCTGGGGATTTAGTTCAGTGGTTCTGGCGCCTTCCTCGCAAGCACAAGGTCCCAAGTTCGATCCCCGGTACCAACAAAACAAAATCCCAAAAAATCGACTTGATACTGTGGAGGATTCTATGTGGGGGCACTCCACAAGCCAATCAGAATCTCTAATCTTTTGTGATATTATCAATGGTTCTTTCTGAAGTTTTTGCAACCTTTTCAAAATCTGGAAGAAACAATGTGGTCGATTTCTTTAATTTAGAAGTGTAGCTCCATTTGTAGTAGCGAAAACCTTTTTAAAAGAAATAACTGAGTGGACATAGTTTCCATGTCGGATTGACTTTGGTAACACGCATCTACTGAAAGAAAGGCGGTATACGATGACAACTAGACCGCGGTCACCAGGGCAACGGGGGCGGGGACTTCTTGCTCCCTGCCCTAGTTTGGGAAGCTCAGCGAGAACGCGCGAAAAGATTTGGTTTGTTGGCCGCGCCGTAGATCGCGGAGCATGCTGGGGCTCGGCAATATGGCGTCCTCCTTGATGTGCTGATGAGAGGAGTTTCACTGTACCTCCCAACCAAAGGGCAAAACTCCCCTGACCCAATAAGACCACATTACCCGTTTTCTCCCCGCGTCCGTGTCGCCCATTCCTCGGGACTTGTTCTCAAGCAGGAGGGAGCTACGGGGCCAAAGGCCAGGGCCAGCGAGGCCGCGCGGAGCCGGGGTTGAGGAACCGGCTGAGGGTGAGCACGATGGGCTGGTCCTGGCTCTGGTTGCAGCAGCTGAGGCGAGTGCGGGACCCGCAGGGCTGAGCGTGGCTCGACGAGACCGAGGCGCTCTGACTCTGTTCCCCTTGGCCGGAGACCTCAGTCCAGACGGCGCAGGCGGCGAATCAGCACCAGAGCGGACGGCCGGACCGTCCTCGGATCTGCTCAGGCGTTGGAGGCCGAGCAGGGTCATCGTGAGGCCCGAAGTCTCTCACGCCTTTCACAGCTCCCCTCGCAGCCCTGCTGAGAACCAACAGGCTCAGAAGCTGACAGTGGCTGGGGATCTGAGTGTGCGTGTGTCTGTGCAGAGCTCCCTGGGCTGCCCCATTTCCCATCCGCCCCCCCCCCCCTTGACTTCCCGCGCAGAGTTAAGAGATAAGAATCTCCGAACACTTCATCCATTACTTTTCTGGCTCTCCCTTTTTTTCTATATTTTATTTCATTAATTCTGGTACACACTAGTTTTTAAGGCTGGAGGTTCTCGAGCGCTTACTGCCAAGGACTCCTCCCCCCCCTCCCCCCCTGATGGAGTCCGAGATGCTGCAGTCGCCCCTTTTGGGACTCGGGGAGGAAGATGAGGCCGACCTTACAGACTGGAATCTGCCTTTGGCATTTATGAAAAAGAGACACTGTGAGAAAATTGAAGGCTCCAAATCCCTAGCTCAGAGCTGGAGGATGAAGGATCGGGTAAGTGAATTCCCACGGCATCCCTGGGACTTGTCGTTTTTCCAGTGAAGAAAGTTCTGAGCCAAAGAGTCCTTGGGAAAGCATCAGTGCTCGGCCACATGTTAATCATCTAAAAAGTAAACACCGTTTCAGACTCCAGTTTTTGGTTGAAAATGGAAAAAACTGTTTTGAGTAGCTGTTATTCACTGGCTACTGTTAATTCAAATGAAGTTTTAATTCAGCCCAAAGTTAAGTAAATTCGAAAATACGGCATTGCAAGTGTTGACACGCTTTTTGATACACTTAGTGCTGTTAACACTTGGAGGAAAGACAACTTGGGGAATAATACTTGTATCTGTGTGGTTAGTCTGCTTTTGTGGTTAGTCTAGCTTTTTTTAATGTTTTAAAAAATAGGCTGGGTGAAATGTAGAAGTCTGATATACTATGCTAAGAAACAAGATTACTGGAAAATGTTCAGCAAAGTTATTTTAAAGTTACAGTGCACTTCATCCTAGTCCTCCGAACAGTTTGTCTCATAGTCAGATTTCCTTTTATGTGGTTCTTGTTGCTGTGATTTTGATACAGAATTTCTTTTATGGAAATTAGGGAGCCGGGGGGATGATGGGTTGGAACTTGGTCCATGTCTTTTTGGGGGGGATGTCACATGGTGTTGGAGTTTGGACAGTTACTCACAAGCAACTGGTAGGAAAGAAAACAGCCAATTTGGTTGACCCTGCCCTTTGTCAACCATATCTATTTTCTGGTCTCCAGAGCACATATGCAGACATAATTTCTCTTAATGTGGTTTGTTTTCTTCCAGGCTGCTTTCATTTGTGTGAGTGGTATAAAAGGGAAAATTGGTGTTACAGTGTGTGATTTACTCTAGGCTGTATGTTTATAGATTATTGTTTTTTAGTACATGATGTCGAACATTTATGGTAATGCTAGCCAGTCAGTCACTAGAAACCAGTATTTCAGTTCTTCATTTGGTTTATTTTTAAAAGATTAGGAAAATTTGTATCATCTAAAAGCAGTTTAAGGAGTAAAATTGGTCAGTGGAAGAGGTTGTATAAAATCTGCCTTACGGATATCTTTAGTAGTAATTATATGGTTAAAATCCTTTGTAATCGCTATGCATAAGAAAAGTATTTTAAAGTAACTTTTAATTTTTTTTTTCATTCTATTTGGAGGCCTTTTTTTTTTTTTGGTACTGGGAATTGAACCAATGAGATATCCCTAGCCCTTTAAAATTTTTTTATTTTGAAACAAGGTCTTCTTGAGTCATTAAATTGCCCAGGATGGGTTTAAACTTGCAATCTTCTTGCCTCAGCCTTCTAGAATGCTGGTATTACAGATATGTGCCACCAGATGTAGCTTAGGTTGTTCTTTTGAAATGTGGTTCCTTCTGCTACCATAAACCTATTATTAAACTGTTCAAAGCAGATTAATGGAGTTTTTTTTTTTTTTTGACAATGCTGGGGATCAAACCCAGCGCCTTGCACATGCTACGCTAGCACTCTTGTCACTGAGCTTTATCTCCAGCCCATTGGATATATATTTGACCTTTTAACTTGAACATTAATTTATGAATGATGAAGATCTCCAAATAAGCTCTTCTCAGGTTAGTAATAACAACAAATTGTATTAATCGTTTTTTTTTTTTTTTTTTTTTTGGTACCGGGGATCGAACTCGGGTCCTTGTGCTTGCGCAGCAGGTGGCGAAACCACTGAGCTAAATCCCCGGCCCTGTATGAATCTTTGTAGATATTGAGACTACTATTTTGAAAAGGGCAGAGGGAAAGTTTGCTTTCTCTACCTTTTGCAAGTTGTTCAATGAAGAACATCAGCAGCTAACATTTTTAGCTAAGTTAAAGAGTCCTTGTAGTCTTTTTTCTCAGGTAGACCATTAGGGGGCCTTTTCAACATACCCTGTTAAGATAATGGTTGCAAATTCAAATGATGAAGAATTGGAAGGTAGCATGAACAAATGGAACAGGCTTAAGAGTTATAGCACAGATTCAGTGGCAAATGGCAGCAGACAAATGTATGACTCAGTGTCTGGTAGATTTTCTGGAAGAGTCAGTGAGACTTTGGGGCATACATGCCACAGCTAAAGAGACAGCTGGGTCTTGGTCTGTTTTTTCAAGAAGCAGAAAACTTTTTCTTTTTTTTTTAAAAACAATGAAGTCTTCCAGTTTTAAAATCTTGGTGCTAATTCAGATACTATAAAATACAAAGCAGTCTAACATTGCAGGCAAAAGAAACTCCATTTGTGAGACAGTTTTGGGCCAACAGGTTATCCTTTTGGTCTGCCATTGCAGTTATAGGCAGCTGCTCCAACACTGGTCTTGAGCAGCCAGGTGTCCTGGCCAACCTGTCCCACTGTGCTGGGTTGTGGCAACCTGATGGAGCAGCAGCATCTTTGTAAAGTAGCATCTGTGGGCCTGCTCTACAAGGAGCCAAACCTACCACTTCCTGGAGGTCATTTACTATCCTGTGTGCAAGCTCAGTTCTTGCTTCTCCCAGAATGTTATGCAATTCCATATACGTTTATTTTATATGTATTAATGGTTACTTGTTGGTATTTTATTTAGTGGCCTTGTTACAGATTACTAAAACTGATATCTTCACCAACGTTGACTTGCAACTCCAAGAGGTTTTTCTGTCCCTCAGTATTTGCCATCCTTTCAGTTATAGTACTTGTCCACTCTCAGTTGGGATTTGTATAGCCTTTGTTTTGAATCAGTTCTGGTTTTCAAATGCCACAATTACCACATCTTAATTACTCTTTACATTTCAACAGTTACTAGCTTGGGCCAGGGATTTAGCTCAGTGGTTCCACTGCCTGCCTCACAAGTGGAAGGTCCCAAGTTCGATCGCTGGTACCAAAAACAAAACAAAACAAAAAACCCCACAAACAAACAAAAACAATTGTTAGCTTAATATTGTTATTGTCAAATAAGTTTGTTATTTGGTTTATTCTTTGTATAGTGAATGATGCATACATGTATCAATAGTATTTTTGGCTTGTAATTTTCAAATAATTAGATATATATGAATTACAGTTCAAAAAGAATCATTCATGGACCTATGCCTAAACACAGGTATATATCTCTCCCAATTGTGTTTTACTGTGATACTCTGCAGTTATTACAGAGTTATTTTTCTCACTGGAAAGTGAGCAGGTGGGGATAATTGGTCTCTGATGCATCTCTTACCTGGAATATGTGGGATGGAATCAGGTAATGGCTTGACAGTCATTGTGGTGAAAGAAACCATTACCAGACATGCTATAGCTATGTGCATTTAGGTCCATCAGTAAACATACTTCCTACATGTATGTTGAGGGCCATTCTCAGACATGTTATATGTACACGTTTAGCATCTTGGCAGAAATGGTCTGTCTGTGTGTGTAGGAGATGTAACTATAAATTGAAGAAGTCTGTTTCTTAAATCAGTCTCTAGGTTCAGTTGCATTGCTTTGTAGACATACTTGTTTGAATAAGCTGTGGAGAAAGAGATACATTAAGCTAAGACTTGGACAGTAAAGTGTTCAGGGTGTCTTTTGAACCAAGATAGTGATATTTGTAGTCCTTTGCTAATCCCCTCTGATTCCTCAGCATTTTCTCCTCGGCTCCTGCAGTTAGACTCTGTTGTAGTCCATGGAGACTGCTTTTGATGTGGCCATCATTTGTTGCTGAATCTAAAGGTCCCTCCTCTGTCCTTAACCTGTTTGACCGCTCAGCAGCATTCCACACACAGGTGATCACTCTTATCTTTTCTCACTTGCCCCTGTGTTTACATCAAACTGTGGATTTTCTTCTTGGTCCCTGATGTCTCTTCCTCAGACTCCTTTGCTGGTTGGCACCTAAGTAGGGGGTGCCCGGGGACTTGGCCTGTTCTGAGGAGCTGATCTCATCAAGGCCCATGGTTTCAAATGCCCTCAACATGCCAGTGATCCTCACCCCAGTCTTTAGTCCTGACTACCTTGATGCTCCTGTCCCAGGTGCCTTGTTCCCTGCTTTACGTTAGTTTTCCCCATCACAGTGGAGTGCAACCACCATCCGCTGTTACTGAAGCTGCAAATCCAGAGTTTATCCATAATTCTTTCCTCTCCTGTTGCCCTGTCCAATTTTATCCGTAAAACCTATCAACTTTACCTCCAAAGCATATCTTTTATTGGATGGTTTAATTTTGTGCTGCCATGGTGATTTCATTGTAGGCAGGCTCCATCTCTTGTTTGAATGACTGCAGCCGTGTTCTGACTAGTGTCCCTACATCCATGCTTGTCCTACAACTGATTATTCACATGGTGGTTAAGGGATGTTTTAAAGGTGTAAATCAGATTCTCTTACTTCCTTACTGGTCCTCTCCACTGGCTTCCCAAGGCTTGGAATAGAATGCAAGCTCCTCTCCTGGCTTGTAATGCCTTCATGCCTGGTGCCTGCCTGCCTTTTCTGTTTTTTGGATAGTAACATGTGGAACACACTTCCCTCTAATCTTTGTTTTTTGGGGTTTTTTTTGGTACCGGGGATCGAACTCAGGTCCTTGTGCTTGCGCAGCAGGGGGTGCAACCACTGAGCTAAATCCCCGGCCCTCCCTCTAATCTTTGCACACTTGGTTCCTCCTCATCATACTCAGATCTTAGTCACTTCCTGAGGCCTCCCTGGTCACCCATCTGAAGCAGCCAACCAGGCAGTCAGGACCACCTGTGATCACTCTGTATTTCTCTGATATTTTTTCCATATTCTCTTGCCCAGATAAAAGCAAGCTTTTTATCATAAAGTGAGGATTTAATTATTCTACTTCACAGTACAGTGTTTGGTCCATGCTAGGGATTAAACAAGAATGTACCTGTGACAGAGTAAATCATTTACAGAGAACTCCCACATAGGTTACCTCTCTCTAGGCTTAGTAGCATGGTAAATTGCTTAGGGATCATTATCTCTGTGTTACTGATGGAGAAACTGAGACTTTAATTGGCTTGCTTGAAGTTATATAAGTTACAGGTTAGCAATGAGAAGGAAGCCCATTTTAAAAAAAAACCAATAAATCTAAATGTATCATAATGCCTCAACTAAAATATTTGTATTAAGTCATGTTGGGGGGGGCGGGGATTTAGCTCAGTGGCTCCTGCGCCTGTCTCGAAAGTGCAAGGTCCCGAGTTTGATCTCTGTACCAAAAAAAAAAAGTCATGGGTCTGAAACAAAATATATTGGAAGTACAGCATGGGTGGTGATGGTGATTTGGAAGTAGATGGTAGACCAACATTAACCAGGCTGAGAAAGGCCAGGGATTTAGCTTAGTGGTGCCGCTGCTTGCCTTGAAAGTGCAAGGTCCTGAGTTCAATCCCTGGTACCAAAAATAAAAATAAAAATAAAAAAAGCAGACTGAGAACAGTGCTGGAGGTATGGACTGATTCAGTCTGCTCAGCATACTCCTTATACTCTTGGGGTTTCACCAGACCCTTTCCGGGGTTCCTGAGGTCAGAATTATCTTCTCATGCTAATAGAAGATATTATTGGCCCTTTCCCCTCTGGGGATGCTGGCATCAATGGTGTAGAAGTGGTGGTGTGTAAAACTGACGTCTTAGCATGAATCCAGACATTGGTGGCAAACTGCACTAGTGGTTACTGTTTTCTTTGCTATTCACCTGCAATTAAAAAAAAAAATCCAGTCTCTGAGAATGTCCTTGATAAAGTGGTGAAAGTGTTTAGTTTACTACATTTCAGCTCTTGAGCCAAGGCTTTTTCAGTAGCTGGTGCAGTGACCTTTCTGCTGCACATGAGCCCGGTGGCTGTCTGGAGGAGTCAGAGCTGCAGACTTGTCAGCTGTTGCTTTCCCTGGATGCAGGCTGGGCCTCAGGCTGGAGTAGCTGGTGTGCATGTGCTGAAAATGAACTAGTGAGCTCCCACTGTAAGGAAAGCAACTGGAAATATTTGTTGCCAGTGAGAAAATTTGAGCTTTCAATTGAAAATTCGAGTTATAGAAATCTTATATCCCTACCTGTGAGCTTGATAGCTCCCTAATACTTAAAAGACTCTTCTGATAGCGAATATGGTGACATGAATGAGTGTGATTTTTTTTTGACTACTACAGAAGGAAATGTGTCCACATTTGAAACATCTTCATATGTCAGTGAACCAGTCTGTCCGTCTTTGTTTCTTTTCCTTTTCTTCTCTTTCCTTTCTGCCTGCCTTTCTTTCTTTCTTTCTTTCTTTCTTTCTTTCTTTCTTTCTTTCTTTCTTTCTTTCTTTCTTTCTTTCTTTCTTTCAAGACAAGAGTCTTGCCATGTAATTTACACTGGTCTTGAACTCACTACAAAGTCCAGGCTGGCCTCGACCTTGGTGGTGATCCTCCTGCCTCAGCCTCCTAAGTGCTGGGGATTACAGGTGTACTCCACCCTGACTGGCTGGTGAACCAATATTTCCAAATGACCAACACATGATAATGCAGAATCACCTATAAGCAAGTGATACATTCAAAGTCATGCCAGTGGGTTTCAGTATTCATTTATGTGTTTGCACGTGGATGGATGTTCTATTTTATATTCCATTTGGCTAGATTACAACAAAACTTTAAGAAACTACTACTTATCTGAGTTTTGATGTAATACCAGAGAATACTCTTACTTATACTTTCTGATACTCCTGTAGTTTTCAGCTATGTGTCTTTGTGAGGACAGATTCTCCTATACTTCAACCAACAAAACAAACCAAAACAAAACAAAACCTGAATGTAGAAGCAAATTATTAGAATTTAACTGTCTTTTGTAAAGCTAGATAGTAAAGAGATTTGTAAGAATGTAAAACAGTGCCACGTTTCACTAGCAATTTTTGAAAATATAGTTATTTTTCATAGAAATGTTATTTAAATATGTAATGAGTTTATAATTACTTTTAAATGAATTCATAAATATATTTTTTTCCTGTTTTAACTCCTAATATAGAAAATGTTGATAAATGTAGCTCATAAAAGAAGCTCTTGGGGGATCTCTGAGGATCTCTGAGATTATAGAGGGGCTGCTGTCAGATGTCTGAGAGTTGTGACCATGGTTAAAAGAATGTGGTATCAAACTGGAGTCAGGGAGCAAGGCCTCAGGAGGCCGGGTGAGCAGAATGTCAAGCAGAGACTTGGCCTGACAGTAGGTCAGGGCTGGAAGACCTAGTCACCGAGCTCCTCCATTCTCGAGACTTGGAGCTGCGTGGTGTTCGTGGAGCACCTGTGTGGTTGGCAAGGCGTCGCCTGATGTGCAGCCTTAACTGCCACTGTCAGGGTCTCCAGGGGCTCCAGACTTCAGTGCATGGGCAGAGGGAGTCACACCAGCACTCACTCACTCAGTAGGATCTTGTTCTGTGAGGAGAGGAAAATGGACCTAGTCTGGCAAGGAGGTGGCTAGACGTCTTTAATTCAGTTCAGCAAAGGCTGATTGTTCCCTTGCACTGTGCTGTGTCCTCCAGGACAATGTTCCCAGGAGGACAACAGATGTCAGCACCTAACTGTAATACACTGATGCGCGTGTCAGTCATGGTGTTTACGGGTGAGAATAACGCTATTACCGGGAGCACCTTGATTTCATGTAAAGAAGTAAATCATCTATGTGGAGCCACATTTATGAGCATATGCACTGTTCATTTTGAAGGAACTAACCTCAGCAACCAAAGACTAACGTAGGCTATGATGGGCAGCTGCTCTTGAAGTTAAGCTGGGGAATGCCAAATACAGATTTTTCTTCCAAAGATCTCAGTGGCTGTGGGGGTGGGGAGGGCCTGGAAAGAGGCAGACACAGTAGGGCTGGAGGTTAGGATGTGGATTCTGTGGACTTGGAGAAGGTACTGTGGTCGGAACTGTGGTTGGAATGTGGAGTTAGTGAGTGGCAGAATTTATGATCCAGTGTCAACTGTCTGGTGGTTCAGTCACTCTGTCTTCATTGTACTTGAACCATATGAACTTTCCTCAGCATGTGTCTCATGTGAATCTCAGGAGTCACAGAGAACCATCCACCTTGATTTAAAACATCTGCTTAAAAATAATGTGCCATGTTCCATTTTGAACAACGTGCTTTTGGGAAGTCTTGAAATGGATATGAACATTTCCTCCTCATTATCACCTTGTAGAATTCTAAAGCTAGAGTCTTAACAAGGTAGCATGTGGATTATATATAGATGATGTACTCCAGGTTTCCAGCTCTATCATTTTATCCCAAAGACATTAAAAAGGTACTTTGGTCATCTACAAGCCTTGTTTCAGTAGAGCTGAAGTTTGACACCTCTTTTGTTTAAATCTAATTAGAAATGTAGAAAATGCTATTCTAGTAAATGTTGGCCTTATATATTAATGCTGTAACATGTTCTTCACCCCTGAACTTGTCAGGCACGGGGAAGTGTGATTCTGCAGAGCATTTTCATGCTTTGGAGGCAGAACAGGAAACAGCCCAAGAGGAAACAGTCATTGATAACAAGTTCTAATTTTACCCAACTGTCAGTATGGTTTTTAGGTTGTGTCTTTTGTTCTTCACTAGTACTATTTTATATTTTTAGATCTTGGTATAATTTTAAACTTACAGAAAAACTGTAGAATAGCATAATGAACTCCCATATCCTCTTATCCCAGACTCACCACGTGTTTACGTCTTGCCTCATTTTTTTTTTATGGTTTTCTGTTTTCATATGTAAATACATAATATTTTCCCCTGAACTGTTGAACAGTTAGTTGGAAATCCTGTCCCCTTTCACTCCTAAATATGTGTATGTCTCCACTCAAGAGTCAGCTGGAGGCTCTGTCCCTTTTGCATCTGTGTGTGTGTGTGTGTGTGTGTGTGTGTGTGTGTGTATCTCCAAAGAACAAGGGCATTCCCTTGGGAACCACAGCACAGATGTAAAAACCAGGGCATTTATCATTGATACCTAATACTGTTACTAACCACAGTTCACATTAAAATATTGTTATTTGTCCCCAAAATGTCACTTTATTAGCAGTTTCTGCCTTTTCCCCTCTTCCAGGATTCATCCTGAGTAGCATAATTCAAGATTACATTACTTTGTGTAGTCTGCTTGAATCTAGAGGAGTTTCTTAGCCTTTCTTAGAATTTCCTCACTTTGATTTTTTTTAACTGTGGTAAAATATTACCACTTTAGCTATCTTTAAGTGCACAATTCAGTGGTATTAAGTACATTGACATTGTTGTTTGTGGTTGGTCAGTTCTCTGTTACTGTACCAAATACCAGAGATAATCAGCTTGTAAAGAGAAAAGAGTTTATTCTGGGTCATGGTTTCAGGCGTTCCAGTCCCTCATCATTTGACCCTATTGCTTTTAGGCCTATGACAAAAGAGCACATCATGTCAAGAGCATGTGGTGGGACAAAACTGCTCCCCTCATGCCAGGAAGCAAAGGAGAAAGTGGGGAGCTGGAGTCTCACTCCTCCCTTCAAGGGTACCACCCCAGTGACTGGAAGACCTCTCATTAGCCCACCTCTTAAAGTGTATCACTTCCCAATAGTGTGCTAAATCCCCATGGGCCTTTGGGGCCACTTAAGATCCAAGCTATGATAGCATTGTGCAATTTCCATCTTCCCATAGTGAAACTCCATGCTCATTAAACTTTAATCTCTCGTTCTTTCCTCTCCCCAGCCTTTGGTAACCACTGCTCCTTTATTACCCCCTCTCACCCTGCCCCACCATTTTGGGGTACAGGGGTTTGAATCTTGAGTATGCTAGGTAAGTACCATATCCCAGAGCTGCATTTCCCGGCCCTCTTTTCTCTTCTTTTTGTCTTTTTTGAAATGAAATTTTTGCTATGTTACCTAGGCTGGCCTCAAATTCACGGGTTCGAGTGATCTCTTGCTGCAGTCTCCTAAGAAGCTGGGACTACAGGCACATACCACAGTGCCTTGCTTTACTGCTGCACTGTCTATAAATTTGTTGACCTTGACGGTTTTTTTTTCTTTTCTTTTGGTTTTGGGGATCGAATTCAGGACCTTGTACTTCTGAGGCAGACGCAGTGCCACTGAGCTAAATCCCCAGCCCTGACCTTGATACTTCTAAAGAGACTGTTTGGTAGCATTTCTTTAATGTCTTCCTCATATTCAGGTTGAGATTATACCTTTTGAGTAGCCATGTGACTTTTTCATGTTGCTTTGTTCCAGTATTCTTATCTTTGCCCTTTTGATTTCTTACTATTATTAGTGGTTTTCTTGCCTTGTCATGTTTTCTCCTTTGCCCCTTTCACACGCCAGTGTTGAGTACTTTCTTACTTTCCTGCGTAGCAAGAGATTCCAGGCTCACATTTTAAACTCTCTGCTTGGTCCTGGATGCTGCCTTTCCCCAGAAACCCTGGTTTCTGTTATGAGAGTGGAATTTAGTATATGTGTTGCCAAAGTGAGCACATGAGAATGGAATTTAGAAGCTAAGATGTGGGCACCGGGTGTGCTCACTGCTCCAGGTGTGCATCACTGGCAGGCCCTCTCAACAAGAAAGGCTTGCATGGGAGGTTGATTTTTATTTCATGTTGGACACCATGAATGCACAGAGGTAGCTTCAGTGCCACCCATTACCACTGGCTACCTACCCTCTGCTCTTCTCTCCTTGCTTGCCACTCCTTCCCACCAGTGAGAAGCTAGCTCCATGGTCCTTATTTAATCATTTGCCCAAGCCGGGAGTACAGAGGAAGTCTCAGAATTGCTAACCCATAGCACTTGGGAGCATATTAATTTACATTTAGGGTTTGAGGCAAACTGTACATACAATGAACTGCACAAACATGAACTATTAGTTTTTGCTATTAAAAACAAATATTAGGCTGGGTGTGATGGCTCATCCCTGTAATCCAGCACTTGGAAGGCTGAGGCAGGAGTGTTACGAGTTTGAAGCCATTCTTGGCTAGCTAGAGAGTTCAAGGCCAGCATGGATGAAATAGTTAGACCCTGTCTCAAAAACAAACAAATAGACAAACAACAAAAATTACCAGGGTTTGTCAATGTTTTGTGCGGAAATCATTGTTTTAGTAAACATTTAATACCATTTACATAAGTGTTCTGGCACTGAGCTTGGGATGGTGTGGGACATAGGGACATGAGACATGATTGTGGGTCTTGAGGAACTTATTTAAAAAAGTGACATCCTTGTAAAAAGTCAAGGAGAAACACGATGTGGTAATTGTCCCTCTGCAGTGAGTGACAGGTAGTGGTTGAAGGAATTCTGCCCTCTAGACATTTATATGGTGTCTCTTATCCACAGGGCATTTTCCTGAGCCCTATGCTGGTGTGGTAGGGAGTCTGTGAAAATCACTGCGTTTTGGTGGGATGGTTGGGGGTACAAGGCAGGAAAAGGGCAGTTGATTCTCAAATAATTGCTCCATAGACATTAGTAGTTCAGATAATACTTATTGAGAACCTATGTGCCAGGCACCATGCTAAGTGTTGAAGATGCACTGGTGAATAATCTCTTCCTTCTCCTCCCCTCCCCTCCCCTCCCATCCCCTCCGCTCCTCTCCCCTCCTCTCCCCTCCCCTCCTCCTCCTCCTCCTCCTCCTCCTCCTCCTCCTCCTCCTCCTCCTCCTCCTCTTCCTCTTCCTCCTCCTCCTCCTCACCTCACTATATAGTTCAGGCTGGCCTTCAACTTGCTGTCCTCATGCTTTAGCCTTCCAAGTAGCTGTGATTATTGGCTTGTGCCACTATGTCTGTTCATAATAAAAAATTATAACAAAACTTTAACATTTTTTATTGGAGTAACTCAATTCCTTAAAAACATTTTTTCCTTCAGATTACAAAATAATATTAAATATTTGGAAAATATAAAGACATAATGAAAATAAAAATATATAAAATCCTATTATACCACTGTTAATATTTTGATGTATTTCCTTTTTCTCTGTCTTCCCTTTTCTCCACTCCACAAACCTGGATTATCTTTTCCATGTTCCGTGTTTATAGTTCTGAATTGCAGAGAGCAGATAGCAGTCACCCCTCAGTATCTGTGGGGATTGATTCCAGGAACTCGCCTCATGGATACCAAAATCTAAGGAAGCTCAAGTCTCTTATATAAAATGATGTAGATCTGCACATAACCTGTGCAGATCCTTTATTTAAATTATCTCTAGGTTACTTACGATACCAAATGCAGTAAGTATTTGCTATGTAAATATTGTTCTACTGCATTGTTTAGGGCATAATGATAAGAAAAAAGTCTCTACATCTTCAGTAGAGATGCATTTTTTAAAAGAATATTTTTGTTCTGTTTGATTGAGGTGTTGATGCAAAACCTGAGGATATAAAGGCCTAATCAAATATATTTTTGATAGTTTGTTTCCCCCCTGTGGTACTGAGGATTGAATACAGGCCCTTGTGCATGCTAAGTAAGTGCTTTACCACTGAGCTACACCTCCAGCCCTTCTGACTGTATTATATTTTTGATATCTTTACCCTTGTAAGAACTGAGGCATGATAATAAGATACACACTTGCGAGTTACCACCTCACTTGAGAACTGCTCCTGCAGCTGTTGACTCTTTTTTGTTGTTTTGTTTTTGTGGTACTGGGGATCAAACTCAGGACCTTGCGCTTGCAAGGCAGGCACAGTGCCACTGAGCTAAATCCCCAGGCCAGCTGTCGACTGACTCTTAACATTTTTCCTGCCTCTGGAAATCGCAATAAGCAAGGCTTCATTTTAAGTAGTACTTACGGTGTGTTAGACATTGATCTGGCTTTCTATAGTAGCAGTGCATTTAGTTTCCATAACAACTCTGGCATCAATTTATTTATGATTGGGGAAACTGAGGCAAGAGAGGTTAAATTATTTGCCAGAGGTCACTGAGCTCATGGGTGGTGTAACAGACTTGAAGCTGGTTGTCTTCATGAGTCTGCATTATCTGATTTTGGAAGAATATAGGTGTTAATGGCTAAACCTGGCAGACAGCAGTTATACCAGCTCCTTAGATGTACAATGTGCATTCACCTATTTGTCCCTTGTTTTTTGATCTTGTAAGTACCCTCTGCTATACCAGCTCCTGTGGGAATGGTAAGGGTATAGACCAGTGATGGAGAACCTTTCATAGCTTTCAGTGACACAAATAGCCTGCTGTGGCATGTGTGGCATAGATTTCCCACCACTGGTATAGACCCGTAACCCTGGGTAGAATTGTAAAATATACCTACAGACTTGTGTAGTGGACGCAGTACACGATCTTGAGATATGTGTACAGTTGCTCGGGACTGTGTTTCACTCAGCCCATGAGGGTTTGCAGAAGAGAAGTGGGGTGAGGAGACAAGACCTGAGCTGGATCCAGAGAGTTGGGAGAAGATTGGCTGGTTGCAGTGTAGAGGGAAGGACCTGCCCTTGGGAAGGCATGGGGTCCAGTTAGGGGGAGGGAGGACTTTTTGAAGCACAGTAGGAGATGGCACTCTTACCTCTGTTCCACTTCAATGAAATTTACTAAAAAAGTAAACATTATAAGGGAGATAATTAATGTCCTGATTTAGCTGAGTCAAAATATGTGTCTGGGCTAGGTTAGTCTCCAGCTGCAGGTGGGCTGGGAGCTGCTGTTTTCAAGGGAGATGTGAAAACAGAGCCATCTCCTGTACTTTTTATTTCTTTATCATCTGCATTAAAGAAAAAAAGCATGGGACTGGGAATTTGCTTCAATGCCGCTGCGCCTGCCTTGCAAGCACAAGGTCCTTAGTTCGATCCCTGGTACCAGAAAAAAAAATTTTAAAAATTTTAAAAAAGCATGGATCTGTCTAATCCTGCCAGCCACCTCAGAAGGCATGTCTTGTTACAGTTAAGTAAACTGAGGCTATTTGGAGAAGGCAGCTGCATGAATTCTTTGGCTGATAAGTGGCAGAGTCAGGCGTCCAAGCCTTGTGCTCTGACAACTTCTGATTGAATATATGATGAATGTTTAAGTTAAATTTATTACAGTAAAGACATATTGCCACTAATCCTGCTCAAAGTACTCCCCCTCAGTTTGAACACACTTATCTTTGTTCTTGCCTCAGTGTCCTAAATTGATTCAAAGTGTTTATTTTTCAAGTCACTTTCACTTTCAGGAAGAGCCACAAGGTGTAAGATCCTGGTGGATAAAGTGAACGAGGACGCACGGTAATGTTTTACAAGCTGCCTTTCTGTTGGATGGCAGTGCAGCATCAGCAGTCATCATTTTGACCACATCTCATAAGGACATGAAAGAGAACCTCTAGAACTGCTTCAGAAAGTGACAAGAGTGATGGAATAAATAGTGTGCTTGAAATGAGAGGCATATTTTGAAGGAGGATTAATGGCAGTGTGTCTTTCTCTGAAAATGCCCCTGCAACCATTCACTGTATTTTTGGTCACACTTTGTAGAAGTGCTGGTGTCACAGTGTTCTTACTGATGTTCAGGATGCAGCTTTTGTTGAGACTCATCATGGTGTAAAGTCCCTTCTTACCTTGAGTCAGACAATCTTGATGGAGTTTTGTTTTTCCTGAGAATTGAAAGCTTTAGAATCTGAGATAATGGACTTTGATGTCTAACTGACCTTCATCCAAACTTTCCACAGCTTTCTAGCTGTCTGTTTTTGGTCTTAGTGTTTGCGTCTGCAAACTGTCTAAGACTACCTACCTCGGCACAGTTGTAGGGAGTCCATGGGATATTTGTGAAGGACCTGGGACTGCTTGATACATATGTAGTTAAGGGCCCAGTACTGTAAGTCCCTGACTCATCACTGTTTGTAAGTAAGATTCATTTTTAAGTCCAACAAAGTGAGTCTTATACCTTTGATACAAATATATAGTGTAAAGCATTAAAAAACCAAATATAGGCACACACAAGTACTGTAAATGAACATGGCAGGCACGTGAGCTACCTCTGAGATTTGTTTACATCTATGAATGTTCATAATGCAAGGTCCATTGGTGTCTGTGAAAGTTTCTAACTTTGATATGTTTGTAAGTTGGGGAATTACTGTAAATGGTTGTCTGTACTGTTCTGAGGAGCACTGACTTGAGCTTCTTTGTACAGTATTTTTGTCCACATCCTCACTGTGGCCAAGCTAGTCAGGTCCATCCTATTTTTTGTGTGGGCTTAGATATTGCAAGTGATTGAATATCTGGTAGATTTTGAACAGAAGCCTTGCCCAATTGAAACAGTAGGCTGTGCGTGGAATTTCCATCAGTTGGTGAGGGGCAGAAGTGGTTCAGCAGTCACCATCCTAGTAGGAGCTCCAAGCTGGGCAACTTGGGTTTCTTCTCTCTCCCTTCTTCCTTCCTTGTCTCTCTCCCTCCCTCCTTTCCTCTGTCCATCCTTTCCTTCCTTCATAATGACTGCCCTTTTCCAGCCCAAGACAGTACAGGAGCCCTCCTGAGATCTGTACTCTACACGACCATGTTGAATGAATTTCTGGTAAATGTTATAGATGTATCAAAAACTAGACTTTATGGCACATTTTCCATAAATCAATAGGAACACTCTACCGAAAAAGAACCAATTCTTGCAAGCCATCATGGCAAGTATTAGGTATCCAATAATAGCTTTCACATTTTCTTTAGAGGTCAAGCTCATTTCATTCAAAACAAGTATTCTCTTTAAAACAGTTCTGGGAATCTATCAGATCAGACTAGGGTGGAGAGATCGTTATTTTCCCTTCTTTCTGATGAAGTTGCTACAAAGGTCAAACTTGTTAATTCCTATGCTCTGTGGTCTGTGAGAAATTTTCTGCACGCGTCCTTCTAGAAGCCTTTTCTGTTGTTGGTGCATCTCTGACTCTTCTGCTCCGTATTGGTCCCTACTCCAGGTGGGACCCAGGCCCAGGTAAGCTTTGAGGTAGAAATCCTTCAGCTCTCATGTGGAGTGAGGTGTGGGGGATGACCAGAAGTTGGGACCTGGCCAACTTTGGAATTGGACCTGAAACCACATTTCCTGCAGCCTGCATTTGGGTCTTTGTCTTCTCATCCTGCTTGCTAGCCTCCTCCTTTACTCTGTACAGTGATTGCCTTCTCTGATAACTAAACCTAGGACCGTGTTGCTGTGTTCCAGAATTGAATTTCCTCTGCATTCTGGTTTGATTCATATCCTTCTGAATTTCTATTTGGTGCATGTGCTTGACTCTGCTTCAGTCCTGTAATGAAAGGTATCAAGCGATGGCCACTGAGTGGCCCTGGGCTGTAGGTGCCGTCCTCACCGTAGATGCTGTCTTGGAGCCCAGGTGTCAGAAGGGCACCTGAAGGCCAGAGTGGACGTGGAGCTTGCTTCGTTCCTCTGGCCCAGATCCCTGACACTAATCTGGTGCCACTGAGTAGGACTGGATGTTAGCTCCTTGCTCTACCTTTGCTTATGGTGACCTCTCCCTGGACATTTGTGTTTACGATAGAGGCAGTAGTGCTATATTAATGTTCTGTATTGCTGTTCTTAATTTTAGACAGTGGATCCTAACTTATAATCTATTTTACTACCATATTAAAGTTACATATACTATAGTTTTCACTTAACTATATATTTCTGAGAAATAATGCTCAGATTATTCCTGCTGGAGATGAATTTTCTTTGAGAAATATTTTATGTTAATTAGATTATGGTTGACTCTGTAGATGATCTTTTGCTGTTTGTGACTTAGAGATGTGGTTTGAAAGTAGTATGAGCATTTTCAAAAAATGAAATGACTATGCAATTGTCTATTGAATTATGAAACTATTTTAAAATCTGGGAATAATAAATCCAAGCAAATATGGAAACTGGCTTTATCCCAATTTTCTATAAGAATGTTTATTGCAGCATTCATTCACTACTCACTTTATATTTATTTACTTTTTTGGTACGGGGCACTTTATATTTATTGAGTAACCTACAAATGACCCAGTGCCCATCAGCAGAGAAAGGAGTACTTAAGCTGTGATGCATCATACAGTAGATTTCAGTGCCAGCAGTAAAGACAGTGGAACTGTATTCTAGATGTGCTGATATGGGGGGTTTCCAAGATGCATCGTTAATTAAAGCCAAACAGGGCACTAAATAAATAATATGGCATGATCCTATTTGTGTGTTTTAAAAAAATATATACATACAAAATAATTGTTCATCTGTGTAAAAATTTATAGAAAGATATACATTTATAGACATGGATGGTAGAGAGAGAGGATAGAATTATATTTGTAAAAATTTGCATTTCCTCTACTGCAGCCCTCCCCCACCCTGCCCCCAATGTTGGAAATCAGGCCTAGGACCTCACACAGGGTAGGCAAGTGCTCTACTACTGAGTTCTATCTCTAACCCGTGTAGTTTTTGTGGGTGGGTGTGTGTGGGTGGGTGCTGGGGATTGAATCAGGACCTTTGCACTGAGCTACATCCCCAGCCCTTTAAAAAATTTTAATTAATTAATTTATTTTTAATTTATTTTTTATTTTATGCTTTGAGACAGGTTCTCACTAATTTTCTAAGTTGCCCAGTCTGGGATTAAACTTTTTTTTTTTTTTTTTTCCGTACCAGGGATCAATCTTTGGTCCTTGGCGCTTGCGCAGCAGGCGGTGAAACCACTGAGCTAAACCCCCGGCCCTCGGATTAAATTTTTTTTTTTTTTTTTTTGGTACCGGTGATCGAACTCGGGTCCTTGTGCTTTTGAGACAGGCGGCGGAACCATTGAGCTAAATCCCCGGCCTTCTGGGATTACATTTTTGATCCTCCTGCCTCAGCCTCCTAGAGTGCTGGTGTTACAGGCATGCGCCACCATGCCTGGCTATAATTTTGAAAACCTGAACGATTATTTCAATATTAGTTAAAAAAAGGTAACTCTATGACAGGTCCTTTGTTGCTTATTAGGTGTTCCTCTTTAATTTTTGGGGGGTTTACAGTCTTGCATCTTTAACTTATTACAGCCCACCTGCTAAGGATGTCACACCACTTCCCTGGTGATGTGAGAAACATGCGTTTTTAGCTTTCATTACTTTGTGTAGCTTTGCGTGAGAATGTGGGTATTCCTTCAGCCTGAAGAACTTCAGCATTCCTTGAAGTAGTGGTTTACTGGCCTGATGTTTTCTCAGCTTTTGTTTGTTGAGGATGTCTTTACATCTCCTTCAATTCCAAAGGAGAGTTTCACTGGATGTGGAATTCTGGGTTGGCAGTGTTACTTCTAGCACTTCAAAGACTTGGCTGTATTGTCTCTGGTTCATTTTTTTCCCCAGGAGCAGGGGTCACTTCTCACTCTTGTTTTTGTCCCCCCTCCTTTGTAACAGGTACCTCTCTCCCCTCCAGCTATTTCTTGGATTTTTCTCTTTATTATCGGCAGCTAGTTATTTGATTATGTGCCTTGGTGTAGTGTTGTCATTAGCTTGCTTATGGCTCGTTGAGATTCTTAGGTCTGTAGAATTAGAGTTTTCACCAGCATTTTGAAAATGTACTGCCATTATATTTTCAGCTTTTTTCCTATTCTTCCTCTGGCACCTTCTCAAGTCTTCCAGTTACATTTATTTTAGGGCCTTGCTGTTGCTCCCTGGAGGCCCCTTTTCCTATGTGCTTCAGCCTGGCTCATTTTTGTTGTGCTGTCTTCACGCTTCTTCAGTATCTGATGCGCTTTTATCCAGCTCATCCCATGTACTTTTCATTTCAGAAATCATATTTTTCTCCTCTAGAAATTCCATCTGGGCCTTTATAGTTTATATTTCTCTTCATTTTTTTTGGTACTGGGGATCAAACTTGGGACCTTGCGCTTGTGAGGCAGGTGGTGGATCCACTGAGCTAAATCCCTGGCCCTATATTTCTCTTCTTTATGTTCACTTTTTCCTGTTAGTCCTTTTACACATTCATAACGCTATTTTAAAGCTCTCATCTGTTATTTCATCCTCATTGTCATTTCCAGTTCTGTTTTTGTTGATTGAGTTTCTTTTGGTTATGGATCACATTTTTCTGCTTTTGCTTATGTCTAGTAATTTTGATTGGATGATGGACCACAGTGATGGTCTAGTGAATGTTGCATTGTTGAACAGCTGGCCGTTTTTGTCTTCAGTGAAACAGCAGCATTGAATTGTGTCCTGGCAGGAAGTTCATTTACTTCTTGATGAGCTTCATTCTTTCAAGGATTGTTTTCTATCTCTTTGAAAGCATATTGAGGTCAAAGATTGGCAAATGTGACCAACTGTGGCCCTTGCTTATTTTTATAAAAAGTCTTTCAGAACATAGCCATATCACTTATGTGTCATCTGTGCTGCTTTGGCGCAGCAAGGGCAAAGCTGGGTTGGCCCATGAAGCTTGGACTATTTACCCTGCCCTTTGTGTAGAAATCTGAGGACTCTTACCTAGAGACGCCTACACTCTTGGTCTAGGTTAGCTCTGAGCCCAGCCGTGGCCTTGTTGCGGTCTCTGCTGGATATGCTGGGTCTCGGCTGGGTATTTATTTACCAACCTAACTCTCTTTAATTCTGACTTCTTGGAACCTGTATTTTCCAACCACTTGGCTTCCTCTTCCCCAGCAACTGTTGTTTGCCTGGCTTCTTGGAGTCTCACCATCAGCATGCTTGGCCTAGCATGCAGTCAGGGACCCGAGGGACCTCTATAGGTTTCTGGAGCTCCTTCTCTGTGAACACTCCTCTTGGGTACTTTGCCCCACCAATTTCAGCTGCCTCCATGAACTCTGGTCTCTATCTCCTTAGCTCAGGGCCCTTTCATCCTTTCTTAGGCCCGTCTTCCCATGCAGAAAGCTCTGGTGACTGTGGGGTTCACCTCATTTGTTTTCCTTCTCAGGGATCACATTCCAGCATGGCATGTTGTCCGATGTCTGAAAAGTATCTTATATCTTTGTTGTTTTCTAGGCATACCTGGTGGAAACGCTAGTACTACTTATTCTATCTTCCCTGGAAATGGTGGTCCCCCTAGTGCGATAATGAAGAGCCAGATCCACTTCCTATTAAATAGTTGACAGTTGATTCCTTATAATTAACAAGTTGTTATATATTGTACTTGTTCTTTTGTTGGACCTAGCTTTTTCCCCCAGTGGAGTTTTACTTTTCAACTTACACTGTACTGGCATCAAAGTTTAAGACTACTTGGTGTACAAATCAGTAGCGCAGATTACAGTCTGGAGGAGTTCAGCATGCATGGTCCCCAGACAGGCAATCTGCAGGTCGAGTTCAGTAGAACGTTTCTCTCCACACAAGCATTTGCCTCTCGTTTGGGCTTTGTAAAGCCAGGAAGGTCAGAGGCAAAACTGAAAAGGCTGTTAAACGTGCAGGAGGATTTAAGCTTTAAGAATCAAATCCTCTCCCTGTTGGTGTTACATGTCTAAACTGGGCACTTTGTCACGCAGTCTTCTGAGTTGACTTGTGCTTCGAGGGCTTAGTTAATTATACAAAATCCTCTTTTGGCACCAGCAACCTTTAGAGCCCTGCGAGGAATTGTCCAGCAGTGCTTTTCACTCACCTCCTTTATTTAGGGAGACCTTTTCTTGACTTAATTTTTTTCTTGTTTAAGACTATGGAACGTGTGTACAGTTCCACCGATATTTCTAGAGACTATTTCAGGACCCTTGCTCTGGTCAGGAAGGGACATTGCAGCACCTTGAAGTCCTTCATGTGTCCTCTCCTCATCACTACTACTCTCTCCCTCCACCAGGCAAATATTGCTTTCGTTTTTCGGTACTAATTATTTCTTCTTTCCTCCCTCCCTCCCTTAATTCCTTCCTTCTTTTTCCTTTTCTTTTTGGCAGTGCTGGAGATTGAACCTAAAGCCTTCACAGTGAAGACTTTTTCATTTTTAAATTTTGAGACAGGATCTCACTAAGTTGCTAAATTTTCCAGGCTGACCTCTCGCTTGTTTTCCTCCTGCCTCAGCCTCCCCAGAGCACTGCGATTACAGAGTTATCCCAGCTATTTTTTCACTTTTATTAATGCTTTTTGTACCTGTGCATGCATCTCTAAAAATTGTACTTCAGTTTTGCGTACTTTGAAGTTTGTAAAAATGATAGACTGCATTTAATTTTTGTATATTACTCATTTCTTTAATATTTATAGGATTCACCCAAGGTGTTGAAGATATGTAATTAATTCATCTTCACTTCTGTGTAAGATCTCATTACATGTGTGTATTACTATTTATCTTTTTTTTTTTTTCTTGGTACCGGGGAATCTAACTCGGGACCTTGCGCTTGTGAGGCAGGTGCCGGAACTACTGAGTTAAATCCCCAGCCCTGTATTACTATTTATACTAACATTGCTACACAGTGTTGAAATGAGCATTTTTATGTATATTCTGCTGCATAAAAATAGGCATAGGGTACAAGGTAATTGCATGTTTTCTTTTTTAAAAAAATGCCTGTTCAGGTCTTTTACGTATTTTCCTGTTGAGTTGTCTTTTTCTTACTGATTTTGGGAGCTTTTATGTATTTTGGAGATGTATAATAAATACCTTTCCACTCTGAGGCTTGTTTTTTCATGAACTTTGTAGGGTCTTTTTATATTTCAGTTTTAATGTGGTCACATTTGTCAGGATTTCCCCTGAATAAAGGTTATTGTTTTTCTGCTTTTTGTTTAAGAACTGTTTTCTTACCTCTAGAGTGTGAAGGTACAGTAATTTCCTGTGTTATCTGTGATTGTTGTGTACTTTGCCTCCCATCTTGAAGTCCTTTATGTATTTAGTGCATGGTATAAATAAGGTAGGGATCTAGTCTCCCCTTTTTCCCAGTGGATACCATGTTTTCTTAGTAAATTTTGAGGAAAGCTTGTCTTTTTTCCTTGTTTCAGTGTTCTGTAACATAGGAAGCATATATACATATGTATGTATATACACACACACACACACACACACACATTTGAGTCTGTTTGGGGCTTTCTCTTTGTTCAGCTGGTCTGTCTTAATTACTGGGGCTTTATAGAGAATTGTGTGAAGGCAGTCTCCTCACACTTGCCTTCTTTGACAATGTCTTAGCTCTTCTTGTTCTTTTGTACTTCACATGAGTCTAAGAAGTAGCTTGTCAAGTTCAAAGAAACGAAATCTGTGGGATATTTGATCGAGATTGCACTGAGCCTGTACATCAGTTTGGGGAGAATTGGCATCTTTACAATGCTGAGGCGTCTAGCTCACAAGCCTGGTATTCCTCTTATGTATGGAGGTGTGTGGGTCTTTTTTTAATTCCCCTGAATAAAGTCAAATGCTTTTCCTTGTAGAGGGGCTGCCTGTCTTTGGAGGAAGTTCTTAAAGGCTCTTGATAATTGTCTTGATGCTGTCCTAAATGACACCTTTAGTTGTTTTTGGTTTTTGCTGGGGTATGAGGATACAATTTTTTTTAAACACAGATTTATTTTATTTAATTTTTTTTTTTGGTACCGGGGATCAAACTTGGGACTTTCTGCTTGCAAGGCAGGCCGTGGAACCACTGAGCTAAATCCCCAGCCCTGAGCATACACTTTTTTGGGTATGTTTTCTGTGCAGCACTCACATCTCCATCTCATGGGAGCCCAGCTCCTCGCATGGAGCATGCCAGGCTGCTGGGGATATGATGTGAGTGAGTGTGGGCACAGTGCAGCAGTGCCTGTTTTTTTTTCTGGTCTTGATCCCATTCCACAGCCGCAGATCAGGAGGCCACAGGAACCAAGGTGGATCACTGACTTCTCACGTGGGCCTTCTCCATGTCTTCTAGGTGTGTGTCAGGAGAATCAGATCTGTGAGAAACCACAGCTTGGCCTCAGGCAGCTTCCAGCTTCCTGTTAGCTGAGTGGCAGTGAGTTAGCATTCAGGCTTGGACGAGCAGCTTTGCGAGCGCCAAAGAGCTTACCAGTTAAGCTAGGTAATCCTAGTGTTCTTGGAAAAAATTTTAAAACTTGTGATTTAGGCTTTTAAAATGACTTTTGTTTTTCCTTTTTCAGTCATTTTTGGTAAGTTACATTTTTAGGTGATCATCTAGGTTTCAAGTATGTGGCTATAGAGTTTACCTGATACTCTAAGTCTCTACGAGCATAGTAATGGTCCCTTCTTGCTCCTCACTTGGAGGGTTTGTGCACCCATCTTTTTTTCCCAATGCTTGTCAAAGACTGCCCATTTCCTTTGACATTGTCGATGCTCTACAGCAGTGGTGGTGAACCTATGGCACACATGTTATTTGTTTTTCTTTTAAGACAAAAGATGTGAATGTGCGAGTTGTTTTCTCTAAATTAAAACCCCAGTATTCAGGTTTAATTGCATTGTTGGCACTTTGTGGTGGGTTTTGGGTTGCAGTTTGGGTACTCGGCTCTAAAAGGTTCACCAACACTCCTGTACAGTACATTCATTAGTATTTTGTCAATGTATTTTTTAGTCTGATTAGTTCCTTCTTTCTGCTTTTCTTTGCCTCTCTGCCCATTCTTTTTCCTGAGTGCTGGGATTACAGGCATGGGGCACCATGCCTGTCTTGAGGGAGATGTTTTTGAGATGGATAGATACTTACCCTTTTAGTCTTTAGCTATTTTATTTGATTTTCCTAATACATGTATTTAGTTCTAGGAATTAATGCTTAGCTGCATTCAACACATTTTGATATGTAGTATTTTTGTTATTTTTCATTTTGGATTGCTT
This sequence comes from Heterocephalus glaber, assembly GCF_053883595.1. Taxonomy (NCBI): domain Eukaryota; kingdom Metazoa; phylum Chordata; class Mammalia; order Rodentia; family Bathyergidae; genus Heterocephalus; species Heterocephalus glaber. The sequence continues at coordinate 2,134,366 of NW_028258173.1, read as the reverse complement.
TCCATCTTCACTTTGACTTCATTAATTTGTTAGTTTAAAATGTAATCTTTAAGCACAGAAGAATTGTTCTAGGATTTAATTTTGAGTTTCTAATTGCATCTGGTCAGTGAATATCTATTTCAGCAAGGCAGTGACGCAAGCAGTGCCCATCTAGGGGGAGCTATTGACCTTATTGTCACATGCAAATGGTGCCCCCTAGTGTTGAAGATGAAAGAGAGGGGGAGAGAAAGAGGGAGAGAGAGAGAGAGAGAGAGAATGAATGAATGTACAGATACTGAATTTCAGTCATTGAAATTTACTGAGATTTGCTGCATGACTTGCATTTGGTCAATTTTTGTGAAGTGTGTATCCACCCTTGCTGGATACCACATTCAATATGAGTCCTGTAAGTCTAATATTGTATCTTTGGTGTACAAACCATCTCTGTCTTTATTGATTTGTGACTGTCTATGAATGACTGAGAAAAATGTATTAAAGTTCCTCACCATGATTGTACACATGTCTAATTCACTGCACAGTCCCATTTGCGCTATGTTTATATTTTGAGACTATCCTATCATGTCCTTTAAATTCAGAACTATGGGATATTTTTGGCAAATTGGTGTCTGTGTTGTTGGGGAGTGACTCTCCTTACCCCTAATGATCCCTTTTGCTTTTGACTCTTTGGTCTCATTAGTGAGCTTAGACCAGTTTTCTTGTGGCTGGTGTTTGGACTATTTATCTATCCCATTATGTAGGTCAGCCTTTCTGTATCCTTGTGTTTCATTTGTCTCTTGTAAACAGATTGTAGTTGTATTAAAAAAATTCAGCTTGATTTTTACCTTCTAAGTGAAAGTTTGTTTACATTTATTTGAGTGTAAACTGGCCACCTTATTTTGTGCTTTTTGCCGTACCAGTGCTACTTTTTATGGACTGAAAATATTTAATTTTTCCCCCTTGACTAATTTTGAAGTAATATGTTGTTTCTCTCTTGTTTTAATAGTTCCCAAGAAATATAATAGTTCCTAGAAATTATAGTAGTAATATTAAAAAAAAGTTAATTAAGGCCTTTGTCCTCCTGGACAATTAGAAACTTTGGAAATCATCTGATTCCTATGTTTCTTATGTACAAGTATTGTTGACATTTTATCTCTATTTTCTAGCACCACAAGTCCTGGTCACTTGCGTTTTTTACAGTTATATTATTTCAGCTCAATGCACATATTTATGACTCTTCCCTCTTCACTCCTTTTGGATCTCAGGACTTTCATGTGGGACCACTCATTTTGATGGAAAGGTTTTAGAGTTTCCTCTCTTGAGGGCCTGCTGCTGTCAAATTATCTTTGTTAGTCTGAGAATGTCTTCATTCAGCCCTAATTCTTGAAAGATATTTTCCCTACAGATTCTAGACTAGATTGACATTTTCTTCTAGCACTTGGAGATACCATTCCACTGCCCAGCCTCTGTTTCTGCTCACAAAGAGTCTGCCGACTGACTGATTGCTCCTTGTCAGCCTGGTTTTCCCCACCCTGGTCCTACTTTCCCCCTACCACTTTAAAGACTTTTCCTGTGTTTTCTCAGGGTGGATTGAATTTCTACTCGTTTTTCCTTTGAATTTATTGGGTTTCCTGAGTTTGTGAATTAGTGCTTTTCATCAGTCATACAAAAATCTTCATCTGCTTTCAGTTCAAATATTGCCTCTTTTTCATTTCAACACTGTTTTGTAACCCTGCTTAGATAAATGTTCACTCTCTTTCCTTTGTTTTTCTTCATATTTTCTGCCTTTTTGCCCTTCTGTGCTGTTGTAGATGGATGTTTCCTTCTTTTCTTCATTGAGGTCGCAGTCTCTTTTTAGTCATGCCCTAGCTGCTGCTAGTGGTTTGAAGGAGTCTTATCCCCATTCTGTATTCTATTCAGTCCTCTCAATTTACTGAGGTTTTTTTTTTTTTTTTTGGTACCAGAGATCGAACTCGGGTCCTGGCGCTTGTGCAGCAGGCAGCGAAACTACTGAGCTAAATGCCTGGCCCACTGAGTTTTTAATATTGTTTTTTTGGTACCAGGGTTGGAACTCACTTGGTGGAACCTTGCGCTTGTGAGGCAGGCGGCAGAACCACGGAGCTACATCCCTGGCCCTTTAATATTGTTTTTGACGTTTATTTCTAGGTGTTATTTAGTTTATTTCTAGTTTATTTACATTTCCCCCCATTCTCTGGTTATTTTCAGTTTGCCCTCTCAGTTCATTTGAATCTGTAAGCATAGCATTTTATTATTTGGCAATTCCAGGTTGAATTTTTGGGTCTTCTGTTAGATCTGGTTATGCTAATCATTGTCCCATGATGTGTTTATGTGCTTTGATATTTCCTATTATTCACTGTTTTTCCCCTTAAGATTTTCTTTTTTTTGAGTGGGAATCAGGCAAAGCCTGGAATGAAGAACAGCCTTTGTCCAAGGAGGACCTTTTTTTTCTTGTACTGGTATTGAAGCCAGGGCCTTTGCACTGAGCAACATCCCCATCCCTTTTTAATTTTTTATTTTGAGTCAGGGTCTCACTAAGTTGCCTGGGCTGGGCTCAGATTTGCAGTCTTCCTGCCTCAGCCTCACAGAGTTATGAGATTACAGACATGAGCCACTGTGCTCAGTGAGGGCAGATTCTTGTTTACTTCTGCCATGCAGTTAGTCTCAGTCTGAGATCACTTGAAAATGAGTTCATAGCTTGGGGTTCCTTGGGTCACCTGGAGATGAGAATTTGGCTTGCAAAAATGCATGAAGACAGAAGCCCACACCGTGTGTGGTTCATGTGATGTGTGCAGACTAGGCTGGGGATGTGCATGGAAGTGGAGAAGGGTTTCAAAAGTGGGGTGGGGCAATGGAAATGCTCTAAAATAAGATTATGATGATGGCAACAAAACACTAAATATTCTAAAATCACCCAGTTGTAAACTTAAAACAGGTGACTTTTATGGCATACAAAGTATAACTCAATAAAGTGGTTAAAAATAAATACATGAAGGTGGGCCGGGGGTTTAGCTCAGTGGTTCCAGCGCCTGCCTCGCAAGTGCAAGGTCCCGAGTTCGATCCCCAGTACAAAAAAAAAAAAAAATACATGAAGGCTACAGAACTATATTAAGTCCTCAGAACTGTGATTTTTGTCTCTTTTCTTTTCTGCTCATCATTGCCAAGTTCTCTGGGGAGGTGGTGGCCTGGTTTACTTTTCCTGCCCTGTGCAGACAGCCTGGAGGCCCCAGCTTGGTTTTCTGCTTTGGGCTGCATGGGCTCCTTGACTCCTTTCACTTCCCCCGAAGATTTTCCCAGGTCTCCTGCTGTCTACCTTAGATTTTTGGCTCTACCTTAGGTTTTGACTTTGTAGTTTTGTAGCACCTGGAGGCTTCTCTGTGATTTTAAAGAGATTACAGCTCACTCCTTCCTTGCCCACACTGTCTCTGCCTCCTAACACAGAAGGGCAGGTGCACAGAACCTGGTTCTTCCTGGATCTTGAAGTCCCTTTGCGGTCTGAACTCTATACTCTGAGCACACATTTCCTGTGCTCTATCACTCTTAGTGACACAAGTGACACGGCCTTGGTTATAGGGGTGTGTGGGGGAGGGCTGGGGCAGGGGCAGCCTGCCTGATTCTGAACTTTAAGGAAGTCTGAATATCATTTTTACTCAAACAATTTTAAAAATTGGTTTAATTTTAGGAGTCGGGTGTGGTGTATTTGAAATAAGCCAGTCATGCTTGTATATTAGAATTTTTAATAAGGAAAGTATTTATTATAGTAAGTATTATTGTGGATAACACAATTCTTAGTCTTTTTGTTTCTTAGAGTTTCTGCTTAGGTACGTTAAGCTTTGGATTTTGTGATTTGCCTATGGCTGCTTTCCTTTGTTGGTAAGCACAGAAAAGGAAAGGATGTGGCTTAGGAAAGACACCAGATGTATCAGAAGAGAAAAGAAAGATCTCAACATAGGTGCCAGCAATAAATAGCACTTTTGCTAAATTAAAAAGACAAAGGTTTGTTTACTGAATTAACACATTAAAATGAAAGTAATAACATATTTTGAGCTTCAAATTTATAGTGTTTTTACTGGCATATAAGCACTCGTGATACTTAAAAAATGGTGTTACTTTTTTGCATTGCAGTTCCCCCTTTATTCTGACATATTCATATCCCTGTGCGACAAAAGGTCACAGCAGTGTGCCTGCTTTCCAGTTGCAGTGAACTTGTAACACTTGTCAGGTCTATTTCAGATGCCAATTTCTTACATCCTTGTCTCCACCCTCATCTTTTAATCCTATAGTATTTTGTGCATCTTTGAACTCAGAACATAAATTACTTTCGTTTTAGAGTTTGCTGCTTGCAAGAAGGCAATATCATAGATTTGAAAAACCAAAGCAAATACTATTAAAATTGTGATAATGAAATAATGCTGGAAGCTACTTAAATGAGTTTTGGAGTTTCTTTTCCTGTCATTTTTTTTCTCAGTGCATTACATTGCTGTCATCAGGGTATCTATACAATTTTGTTACATTGTTTTCCATTTACTTATATAATTCTTCCATATTACAGAATATTCTTTTGCTAGTTTTTGATGTTTTTTTGTTAGCCCAGACTTTAACCACCTGCCTCATTGGATATTCAGTTTTCTTCTTGTTTTGTGCTTTACATACCTGTGTTGTGGATTATTTTATTATTATAGATTGGTGGGAATCAGCTAGTGGGTCAAGAAGATGAGAAAATTGGGTGAGAAGGAGGACCGAAGGGACTAGTTCCCAACCCTCATGCCTGTCCTGGAGTACTTGTTGACTTTGCTCCGAGTTTCTGCTCCCCTTGCCCTTTCTACCTGAAATAAGTCTCCATTTCCCAGCGCTGTTTCCATTAGCACCCCCGCTCCCATGCTGAGGATGGAACCCAGGGCCTTGTACATGCGAGGCAGGTGTTCTACCACTGAGCTACATCCCTAGCTTCCCACTAGTACACTTTTTAAAAACTTTCTTTTACCTCCAGAGATGTCATCCATGTCAGAATTCTCAGTGAAAAGTATCCAGAGTTACCTTTTCAGATAAAGATTGTTTATGGAATAGCACAACTAACTGAAGCTGCACACTGCAGTAAGTAGGAGTGTGAAGGAGCGGTAATGCTTGCCCAGTGGACTGAAGAAAGTGAAAAAATGAACTTGACTTTGGCTCAGGTTTTGGGACTTCTAAGTTTTCTCACTTGTTAGTGAATGTTCCTTTATCATCAGATTGTCATGAAATTTGTTTTCAGGTTACTTGCAAAGTACAGTGAGGATGATTCTCAGGCCACCTGTTGGTCGCTGGTTATAGTGGGCAAAGGTCACTACCATTGCCTGGATTCTTTGGGTGTGAATGTCTTGCTGATAGCAGCTGAAGCCCACACACTTGCAGGGGGTGGGCACATTTTGCTGCTGATTCATGCTGTGCTGCCATCATGTAACACATGCTTAGCCGTTGCTAAGCCATGTCTGTTCTACCTCTATGCACATACAGTTGGTGCTTTATTTTACTAGATTTGGTTGCTTTGTTTAATCTTTTTGGAGTCCCTATTATTTAGGAATGTGAACCTTTTCCATTTAAATCATTCAGTGGCTAAGTGTACTTACGGCACCTTTCATCGAGTAACTGATAAGGATATAGCATTGGCACATCCATGGTGCCTTGTGCCTGGAAGATCTATCTTCAGACCATGCTTCTGTTGTGTTGAGTTTCAGCAACTTGGCTGTCTCTAGGGCCATTTTCTCAGAGCCTTCCTAGTAGGGAGAGGGTGAATAGCTAAAATGCAGAATGGGTTTTCTTCATAATCGGAAAGCCTAACATTTAATGAAGACATTGAACACCTTTCATGCTTATGAAAACACATCTAGGGAAAAAAAAAAAAAGATAACACATTTAGGTATTTTAGTTGATTGAAGGCACAATATGACCCAGCACGGTGATATGCTGCCAAAACAAACGAATCAACCTTGGCTGTCAGCTTCTGGCTGCGGTAATAGAAACAGTATCCAGAATTGGAGGAGACAGTCTTCCTGCTTGTGAACTGATTTTTTAAAAAGCATTATCTTTAAAAAGAATGTACCTTAGGCTGGGGATTTAGCTCAGTGGTTCCGCCGCCTGCCCCGCAAGCGTAAGGACCCGAGTTTGATCCCCGGTACCAAAAAAAAATAAAACCAAAAAAACCAAAGAATATACCTTAAATTGGAATTTATTCAAGGTGTGTAGCTGAGATAGTGAAAAGATTCAAAGCCCTGTTTTCTTTTTTTCTTTTTCTTCTTTTTTTTTTTTTTTTGGTACTGGGGACTGAACTCGGGTCCTTGTGCTTGCATAGCAGGCGGTGGAACCACTGAGCTGAATCCCTGGCCCAAAAGCCCTGTTTTCTAAGGAAGTTCAGTCAAGCAGTTGGATTACTTAACCTGGAACACAGTGTTTTTTGAGGGCAAATGTGGGGGTGTATGGGGGGGACTGAACAATCCACAAGAGCAGTGATGGTGAACCTTTTAGAGCTGTCAGTGACAACAAACAGCTGGGTGTGGCACGTGTGCCATAGGTTTGCCATCCCTGCACTAGAGGTTAACAGTCATATTATGTCAACACTGCTTTTACCCCTGGCTTACAGAGGAGGAAATTTAAGGTTTGGGAGGTGAGGTAATTTGAACTCAAGCTTGCTAGGGTGGACTGGAAAAAGAGAGGGGGCACCTGCCACAGTTGGGGTTCGTGGTCAGCATGAACTGATCAGCTCTCCAGCATCATCAAGCAGCATGATGGGCATCATTGCTCTACACAGCCTCCACAGCTTTAGATCACCTGCGTCTCTTCCCCTTGAGTTGAAGCCTTAGAAGCTATCTCAGTCAGGATGTGGTAGAGGAGACAGAGAACCTGCTGAGTGCTTCAGCAGAGGCAGTAGGTAGAGAGTTGGTTTTACAGGAGTTAGAGGCAGGTAAGGGCAGAAAGGAAAACTTGAAATGATTGAAGGTAACTGCAGGAGGCAGCCACCACCCCTAAGGCTGAGGGAAAAAGAAGAAGTTAGGCCGGAAGAGGCGGGGTCACAGCCTGGTGCTTTTAGGATCTCTGCTGGGTGTGAGGCGGTTCCTGGGGGGTGTAAGGACAGCCAGCTGACAGAAGAGAGGGCGCTGTTCCCCTCTTATCTGACAGCCTCCTCCTTAGAGAAACCCAAGAGAAAGTTCTCTGGAGCAGAGGCAGGAGCTGGTACTGTTCTATTGCCAGCACCTCCAGCAGAGACTGAAGGAGCATCTGGAGCTAGGACAGCAGCCTAGCACCTGCCCAGGCCACTCTTCCAGGCAGGCAGGCAGGCAGGCAGGCAGCATCTGTTGGTCCCTTCTGTATCTACCTGTGCTTGAGCAGAGAATCAGCATCAGCATCTTGTTGTGTGCCTTTGTAGCCATCCTTTGTGTGCACAGTGGGTTTCATGTGGTGGGTTGTTACTCCTGTGGGGCTCTTACCTCATCATGGCAAGCTCTTAGCCTTGCTTGTGAGGGCCTTGGGGACCCTGTGGACACTTTGTGGTCTTTATGACCAGAGGTTTTGCCATATCAGCACTTCACACATATGACCCATGCTCAGGAAGCACATGGTCACCATGGGCCAAGTTGGGATCTTTTCTTTCCTCCGTCCAAGAGGGGGGATTAAAGTCCCACCGTGTTCTCCTCAGTGATGACCGCACATCCGGGGCATCCACAGTGGGCCTGCTAGCCTTGTCCAAGAATTTTTTTTTTTTTTTTGTACTGGGGATTGAACTCAGGACCTTGCACTTACAAAGGTGGGGTGCCGCTGAGCTAAATCCCAAGCCCAAGAATTGTTTTTTTAAAACAAGAGAGTGGATTAAGGTGTTTCAGAGAGGTCCATGGTCGTGTGAGAAATGTTCAACAGTTCCTATGGACTGTGCTCTTCCTAAAAATCTAGATACAGGGTAGTGAAGCACCCTTTGCAGAATACTCTTTAGGAACACTGTGCCATTTTACATGCCCACTGGTAAGGTCTGAGAGTTTCTCCTTCCTTGTATCATTGCCAGCCTTGGGCATTGTCATTTAAAAAATGTTTGCAACTAAGTTCATACTTAATCCTTTCATACTTAACCATTGTTTCAATTATGATTTTCAATTATTAGTGTGGCTGGACATTTTTACATAGGTTTATGGATCAGTTCTATTGCTTCTTTTATTGTTTGTGTCGTTTGCCCAATTCTGAGTATAACAGTGGAAGATGAGCTGCATGGTATTAATACTCAGGGGTTCTGCAGCCACCCTGTGCTGAGAATTGTTTTGTAACTCTGTGGCCTAGAGGGAGGCCCCTGGGAAGTATGGCCTTGCCTCAGTACTGACCCTTCCTGTTCAGCACTGTGTCAGTGCCTCCCTCGGATAAGAATTTGGAAATGTGCCTACCAAATTTGCTGGTGATGCAGAATTGGGAAGGACAAGAAATAGTGTAGATGAGTGAATCGTGATTATCATGGTCTTGAAAGGATCAAACACTAGAGGAATGTGGTAAAATGTGTAAGAGGGATGTTTTGAGAACCCTGTCTTTCTTTTCCTCCCTTCTACCTCTCTCCCTTCTTTTCATCTCCGTTTCTTCCTCCCTTCCTTCCCTTTTTTTTTGTTTCCCATCTATTGTGTAAATGCAAACATTTAGCAGTTCATGTGGAAAGCCCTGGGGAGTACAAAGCTGAGTGTGACTGCCGGGTGGATTCCCGTTCTTGGCCTGTGTATCCCTCTTTTACTCTGTGCAGCAGATAGATTCTCTTACTTCGTTCTGGACTTTCTGTTTTGAGCAGCATTCACATAACTGACCTGATCCAAGGTGCTCCTGAGAGGTCTGGAAGGAAGTGCCCCCGAGTACGAGTGGCAGAGAGTGGGGAGATGCTGAATGAGGGAGAAGGTTCTAGAAGGACTGGGTGACCCCTTGCCAAGCCGAGCAGGGAGCCACTGGGCATTTGGAGGTCTGTCTGGCACGTTCTGAGCACCACCGCAAACAGATCCCTCCGTGGGACAGACCTCACTGTTATTGGAACTTTTAAGGAGGAATTGGATGGCCACCTCCCGAAGAGACAGGATTTCTGTATTAGGAGGAGGATGCTTGATATAGTAGAAAAATGGATACCACCTGGGTCTGAATTTAGGGTAGAGCTTGACCAATTTCTGGCTTGTGGCCTTAATGATTCTTTAATCATTGGAATGTGGATTTCCTACAGAATAGCTTTTGATATGTGCTTCTTGTGATTGATATGAGTATCTAAAGAGGTGATGTCACTAGTTCCTGCACAATTCCGAGGATTTTAGTACCACTTCTTTCCCTTTCCTTGAAAAGCTGTGGCCTGGGATGGCTACTGACTATGTGACTCTCTTCATCATATTTGAGTGCATATCTGACAAACTTACATGAAGTGACACCAGGCAGATGTGTTGATGCAAGCCTATGACCTTGTCTTTTTTGGTGGTACTTTGTACTGAGTTACAGTCCTTTTTATTTTTCAAGACAGGGTCTTGCTAAGTTGCTGAGTTGCCCAGGCTGGACTTGAATTTGTGATCCTCCTGCCTCAGCTTCCCAGAGTGGTGTGCTGGGATTACAGGCACATGCTACTATGCTCAACTAAGTCTGTGGCTTTTAAAATTAGGAATGTACCAAAATTTTTAGCCTCACTTAAACTTTTGGTGCATGTTGAGCAGCTGGCCACTGCACCATAAGTTAGCAGATGGGGCCTGCCATCCCTGTCTGTGGTGTTTTTCTGTCCCTGCATACCGTGTCCCTGTGGACAGGAGGAAGCACTGGGCGTCATTTGGAGGTCACTGCCTGTGCTGTGGGTACCTGCCCCTCTGTTGTCACTCTTCTGTAAAGTGGGGTAACGGAATTAGCCTCTTGATCCCGTGTTGAAGTGGAGGAGTAACCTAAGCCCCTCTGAGGAAGCACACTGAAACAGAACCGCATGTTCCTTCCAGTTGGCCCCCCCTTGTGGTACCTGTGACCCGGGCTTTTCTAAATGGTCACTGGCCCTGGACAAGCAGAGGAGGTTTGAGCTTTTTTCTTTTGGACCTTATCAAGTAGGGAGTAGTAGGTGCTGTGCCTAGGGTCTCTCTTACTGAAGGTAAAGGCCTGAGGGATGTCTCTCCAGTTCCCAGCGGTAGCCCATCACCTGCCTCCTGCTCCCTCTTCCTCCTCCCCTGCTTTATGACCTGCTCTGCATCCAGACTGTGTGAGAGACAGAGCCAGGCCCAGGAGGCCCCTTCTATCTGTAGGTTTTTTGGTCTTCAATGCTGAGTTCTTTCTTAGTTATGAAGGGGAGTCAGTTAGCATCCTGAATTGCACTTTGATGAAGTTTACTTTTTGCTTGTTGGGATTTTACTGAAAGCTACAGAAAAACTACTCATTTGGAGGTTTCAGGGGAGGGTTGTGATGTAGGAAGTTTTTCTTTGAGCTTTTAAGGTCAGAACTCAGGGGAGCTAAAAAATGTAGGAAAAAATTTAAACTTTATGGGGTGACTCATAAATAATGAACTACCTTTCAAGATGAACAAATTCATTTGGGAAAAAGCCCTGTGGAGCTCTTCCTGCCCATGTAGAAGAAAGCGGCCACTCACTACTACAGGACCTGTGTGGACCCAGTCTGTGGACAGAGCGGGGTGACTAGTCATCCTTCCTGTGTGACTCTGTTTACTCTGTCCCAATAAAATGAAAAAGGAAGTCCTTTGCCTTGCTTTCTCCTCTCATGCCTCTCTTGATTTCCTCTTAATCTGAGGGTACCTGGTTGAAGAATCTGTCATCTTCTCTGTCATTTTGGAAAATGGATGCTATCAGTGTTTTATTACTTTGACCTATTTTTTTTTATCATGAGAAAAGGGGAATTATGTTTTGAACTTTGAATTAAATCAAGGCTTTGGTAGCTGGTGAGTCATGAAACTTTATTAAAATAAATGATCTCATGGATGTTGGGTACTTACTGACAAGATGTTACTAGAGTTCAGACATTTAAGATGAGCCACACATTATTTATATGAACTCATAAAGTACAAAGTGTGAGCTGGTCGCCGCTGGGTTCTGCATCTTTCCCAGCCTCCACCACACTTGAAGGCTGAGAGTGTGCTTTTATGTGAATAGACACAGAAAGCTGGAGAAGGGTATGAGTTGGAAATGGATTATGAGAGAACGCCTAGTTTTACAATGCCCTTGTGCTGTTCTGATGTTCTCATTGATATTCCCTGTGTTCTGAAGCACACGGGGCCACTGTGTTGTGGGGGGTGGCTGTGAGCTTTGCAGCTCGGGTGCCCTTTCCTTTCTCCATGCCAGGGGGGCCTGACGAGCTGCTCTTGGCGACCACATTTCTGTTACATGGATTGTGTTTCTCAGAGTGAATTCTACCTAGGGCTATTTGCATATAGTTTACAATGAGTCATTTTATAATTTGTAATTATGAAGAAGAACCTGGAGGTAAACTCAAGGTCGACATATATCGTTTTTGATTTGGCTTTTAAATAATTTGAATGTTAAATTCTGTAGTGACTAGATTCCAAAATTTGTAGTGTTTCTGAAAAATACTCATTCTGAATGTGTTTCCCTCTATAATGCAGTGGTATACAGAGTCTGCTCAGAATTCATCATGTAGTGCATTAAGTATTGTTTTGAGGCTTCTGAGCCCCAGTCCTCAGCTGTGGCCGTGAACTAACATTTGCACCATAGATCATGATGCTGTTTGCAGTTTGTCAGAGGCACTCTGAACTCAGGCAGATGGAGAGGCTGAGGCAGGATGTTGAGAATCTGCGAGGGCATCAATCCTTGGTTTCTGGCACAGATTTAATTGTTTGGTTTGATAGGGAAGCTGTATGTTAACTTCTACTTCAGCCCAGCCTGATTTCTCTACAGATGCTGGCTTTATATGGGCTTATTTTTCTCTGAAATTGAGCCTGAGAGACAAAAATCCACCCTGGAGTTGTTATTGATTTCACTAAATTGAGGCCTGTTGAGCTGATTGGATGCCTTCTACCTCCCCAGGTGATGTCTGATGTGGCAAGCATGTCCTGATCATAGGTCACATAGTGGGGAGAGTTGCTTTGAAGATTAGGTGTCTTTTTCATTCTACTTTTTATTCCAAAATCCAGCACTTAAATTTTCTTTTTGAGAAAGTAACAATAAAGAATTAAATTTTGCTGTGGTCCAGTGATGTCTGCGCTGGGTCAGCTGTCTCCTTGCTTTCTGCCTCTGGAGTCTCGCCATGGGAACCAAAGAGAACTGAAAGGTGGCCTCCAGGGACTTGTACCTCTTCTCACATGCACCCCTCATGCTCATGTCTCAGGGCCACTGGAGCCCAATCCCTTCCACTGCAAGGTATGTCTCGAGTTCAGGAGGAGCTGCCATCTCCTTGGGTCTGGCTCAGGTGTCTGATTTTCCCTCTTCCGAGTGTTGTTTCTCTCAGGTCTTTGTCACATTTTGCCATGTGCTATAATTGTCCATATTCCTCTGATCAGATTTTAGCAGTCTTGATGGTGAGAATGCTTGGGGGGAACTGTCCTCTGAAGCTGTCTGTTGAATGAAAACATGAAGCAGTCATGGACTGCTTCATCTGTTTCTGTAACCTTCATGAGTTTAAAAAAATGTGCTATGTATACAGCAAGACACATGAAATAAATAGATGGTGAAATGAATATTCAGAAAGCAGCACTGAGTACTTGCTGCTAGAACCACCTGGCAGCAGCCCCCTCCCCCTAGCTCATCCCGTTCCCTGATTTGTGTAAGACTCACCCTTGCCCTTACAAGTTCGTCAACTATGCATTTGTCCCCCCAAATAATATAGCTTTGCCCGGTTTTGAATTTTATAAATACCTGTGATAAACCCACATCATGTGCAGCAGAGTTCCTTACTCTTCCTGTTAATAGTGTGCCACTGGGCACACTTGGCACAGTTTGGTCATTTGTTCATGGTGTTGGATGTTTGGGTTGCCCAGTTTTTGTGTGTTATGAACAGTGCCCCTATAAACCTTTTGTTGTGGTGGTGGTGGTGATGGTACTGGGCATTGAACTCAGGGGCACTCTACCACCAAGCTATACCACCTCTCCCCATTTATTTCTTGCTTTGAGACAAGATCTCACTAAATTGCTCAGACTATCCTTGAACTTGTATTCCTCCTGACTCAGTCTCCCAAGTGGCTGGGATTACAG